>NW_017671221.1:126272-138562 GCF_001879085.1 Nicotiana attenuata
GCAACCCTAGTTTTAAAGGTCTTTAAATGATTATTCTTTGTTTTTTAAACAATCAGCAGGAAGGATTACCATAGTTGCAGTTTACGTTGATGATATTTTAATCACAGGGAATTACTCTACTGAGCAGGCAGACCTCAAATCTTTCCTTCACTCTGAATTTAAAATTAAGGACCTAGGGGATGCATATTATTTTTTGGGATTTGAGATTATAAGGGAAGCGCATGGAATAATATTGACTCAAAGGCGATTTACCTTAGATCTCTTGTCTGAATTTGACTGCATGAGTACGCGCCCAGTTTCTTCTCCCTTGGATCCACTACTCAGAAAATGCAAGCAGAGGCAGGGACTCTGCTCCAAGATCCCACTTATTATCATCGGTTGTTAGGAAAGTTGAATTTCCTAACACACACCAGACTGGACTTGTCCTTTGCGATGCAGCATCTTAGCCAGTTCATGCAAACACCTCGTTAACCCCATTTAGCTGCTACATTACATTGCCTCAGGTATCTCCCCAAGGAGCCAGGATTAGGACTTTTTCTGAATTCAAAGCCTAATTATCAACTACTTGCTTTCTGTGAGTCGGATTGGGGATCTTGTCCTCAATCTCGCAAGTCCATTAGGGGGTTCTTCACTAGCTTTGGGGGTTCTCCCGTCTCCTGGAAATCAAAGAAACAAACCTCAGTGTCATTATCCTCTACTGAAGCAGAGTATAGGTCTATGCGCAGAGTCACAACAGAGCTTACTTGGCTAGTGCACCTATTGACTGGTCTTTCGATCCCCCCCCCCCCCAATTGCCAGTAGATCTCTTCTTCGACAGTCAGGCCGCCATTCACATCGCGAAAAACCCAGTTTTTCACGAGCGTACCAAGCATGTGGAGTTAGATTGTCACTTTGTCCGGCAACAATCTTTGGCCAGCATCATCTCTCTTTCTTACATCCCTTCACGGTCTCAGGTGGCTGACATTTTTACTAAATCCTTAGCAGCACTGGCACAAAACTCCATTATTGGCAAGTTGGGTGTGGTTACACCCCCCATCAACTTGGGGGAGGTGTTGGAGCTATTTGTTTGTTACAAGACGCCATGGCTGAGAAAGTTTTAGATGAAGAAGAAGAGACAAGGAAAGAGGAACTAGGGCTTTTGGTCTGAACGAAATAAAGTTTGGTCGTAGTGACCAAAGCTTTTTATCTTCTTTGATACAAAGCAGTTGAACCGTTCAACACATAACAAAACTAAAGATCAAGGACATTCATCAGATGCAATCTCATTTAATCAGCACCATTAGTCTGGGACAGTTGTTCACTTTGGATATTGTTTCTAGAGGATTCATTTTAGTGCATCTGAGCACGTGACAGTGTATCTGTTAGCTTTTATTTTTTATACACAATAGCTAGGTAGTTACAAGCCCACAAATAAAAATAGTACACGTATAAAATAGAGTAACAGTTTTTGATTCTTTTATTTGTATAAATACATGTAAAGGAAATGAATGGAATACGCAGAAATTTTCTGTCACTATCTTCTTTTGGGTATTCCTTCACGTGATTCGAGACCAAATTTGATCATTCTCTCTAATTTAATTTTTTTACATATTTTTTAGTTCTTTCTAATGTCGTTAATGCAATAAATTTCAAGGAATTTTATAGAAGTTTTCGACACTTTTTCTGAAAACAAACGTCACGTTACCAAGTCCTTTTTCCCTTTAACTATTTGTTAGAATTACTTTAGTTTTTAACGAAAAGTTGAGAAAGTTCTGCACAAGCCACGTGTAAGATTCAGAAAAATCCTCGTCAACAAGGACCGTAAGTAGGAGTACAAGATACAACTGCGTTTCCTTTCTTTGTCAACTTGAAACCAGTGGCCAAATATATGTCGATATAGCTAATGAATTTGAATCGATTTCAGGTTTCTCATTCTTCTCTGATCTCTGTTGGTACATAACTACATGTATGTACGAACATTTATGAGTGTAGGCAAAGGTCTTTACTTGGTTAAAATAAATTTTTGGTACAATTTTAAGGGGAACAGTCAAATTTTTTCCAATGCGAAATTGTTAAACTTTTATCTAATCCTAGTCCAGTTTTAGGGAAAAGTTTTATTTTAAACCTTAGTTTAACTTGTTATAACAAATAACTAAATTTAAGTATCATATGTATAATTTTTTGACACGATTAGTATAGTTTAACTTATAATAGTAGGTTTGTCATTGTTTTTATTAAGTTACTAACTAAGCTTATCATGTGATACATAGAATTTAAACTACCATTTTATTCCAGGTTATTACTGTAATTACTTTGATTGTATGAATATTTTCAACACCATTAATGTATAGAGTTTAAATTCTTCTTGTATTGGTGTCTTTTTCATCTGCGGTTCCTTCAGGCAACCTAAGTAATCTCTCCTTAAAAACAAATGGTGAGACAGTGAAAAGGATGGCATTAGTTGTTTGCTTTGGGGAGATGTTGATTGACTTTGTTCCAACTGTTGGTGGCGTTACACTTGCCCAAGTTCCAGCTTTCCTAAAAGCTCCAGGTGGTGCACCTGCTAATGTTGCTGTTTGTATCTCAAAGTTGGGGGGTTCCTCTGCTTTTATTGGCAAGGTGCTGTTTTCTCCTTCCTATTGTTATCTGTGTGTGTTTGTTCGGATAAGAATTCTTGTTTATTTATTGATTTTTTTGAATAAGATTTCATTGAACCAGGAAAATGTATCCATTTGATGAGAGATACTGAAATAGTGAGTGGAGGAGAAGAAATCCTTCAATTCCTTGATGCTTCGATATGTTTTAAACTAATTCTGCTGTAAATTCAATATGTTGTCTTAGTCATGGTATTTCTGTCAAATGGACTCTAAATTATCATTTCATTCATTGAATTTTAGTGTTTTCCGTCAAATACTTTTAGGTTTTGTCCAACGTAAAGCAGAGGATCTGAGAAGATCCTTATTGAAGGACTTCCGAAGGGAAAGAAAGAGTTTAAGCCGCTATTGTGAGTGGACTAATCTTTAGTTTACCTCCCATAGCATTGGATAGGCTAGTCTAGGGGATGCTTTCTGTAAACGAAATACAGAGATGGTTTGTGCTGTTATGAGCATACTTCCGTTCCGCTAATTTAGGTGAAGAAATGGAGACAAGGAGTTCATTTTGTGTATGCTTCAAGTTTTCTTTTTATCATTCAATACAACTAATTTCAGCATGGAATTTACAGCTCAGGCTGTCTAATTTCTTAAAAGTCCAAGCATAGATCAACTCAGTCCTGTGTTTAATTTGATTTGGCTAGTTCGTTTTGTGGACTGGCCTGTTGGACCGTGCTTATAGGATTACTATATTTGCAGCCAACATCTTGTGTGCTTTAATTGTCAATGACTTGTTATTTTGGCCTAAAAATTTTAAATTAGGTAGGTGATGACCAGTTTGGCCATATGTTGGCTGACATTTTAAAGAATCACAATGTTGACAATTCTGGCATGCGGTTTGACCCAAGTGCAAGGACTGCATTGTCCTTTGTTACACTCACTGCTGAAGGTGAGCGTCAGTTCTTGTTTTACCGCAACCCTAGTGCTGATATGCTTCTTCAGAAATCAGAACTTGACATACATCTTATTGAAAAGGTGTAACTTCCTGTCTTTTGCTTCAGTATATCCCCTAGCTTGAATGCTGCTTTTCCTTTAACAGGCGTATTAATCATGTGCAGGCCGTCATTTTCCATTACGGTTCAATTAGTTTGATTGAAGAGCCCTGTAGGTCAACACAACTTGCTGCTATGGATATTGCTAAAAATTCAGGTTGCATACTGTCGTATGATCCAAACCTGAGGCTGCCCTTGTGGCCTTCAGCTGATGCTGCTCGAAGTGGAATAATGAGTGTCTGGAACCAAGCAGACGTTATAAAGGTAAGACATCTTTCACGGGTGTATCATCGGCAGACGTATTGAATACTAATGGGACCCTTTCAAATCTGCAGATAAGCGACGAGGAAGTTTCATTCTTGACTCGAACTGATAATCCAAATGATGAAGATGTGGTGTTAAAGAGGCTTTTCCATCCTAATCTGAAAATTTTGCTTATAACAGAAGGTTCAGCAGGTTGCAGATATTACACCAAGGTATATATTCTAATATTATTTTATTCTCATTAACATATCATGTTTTATTTTTATATAAGCGATGGACCATCTATATTTCTGAACACAAAATATTTTGCTAGCCCCAATGTATTTTTCCCCTGAAGATAGAATTGTCTCAATCGTTGACGAAATTTTGCTGAATTTATGTGCAGGAATTCAAAGGAAGAGTCGATGGAATTAAAGTAAAAGCTGTTGATACAACTGGTGCCGGTGATGCGTTTGTTGGCGGAGTACTCAAATGTTTAGCTTCTGATGCAAATCTTTATCAGGTGCATGCCTATGTTGTATGAAGTTAAAAGGCAATAGGCACAGTTTCTACATTGTTCATCCTTCTTATATTGTATGTTAATTGACCACTCTTTGCCACAGCATACTTTTCTCTTCTTTCCCGAGTTAACGTGGCTTTTTGCTTTTTTCTTTCTTTTTTTACCATGAAAACATATTCATCCATTTTCTTTTCCTCCACTATTTTAGTTTCTATTTTCTAGCATTAGCAGTTATGAGCAGGGAAAAGTCATAGTCCCAATTTCCCAATGTGCTCTTCTTCCTCATAGGACAGAAACCCGCCAGCATTATGCTATTGCCTAATAGAATCATAATTAAGCAGTTAAACTGCTTTCATGATTTCATAATGACTTGATGTAAATAAGTATTTACTTAGTATGAGGGTGCACCTAGCAAGTCAAAGGTTGTTTCGCATTCACACCTGAACTTTGTCCCATCTCTTTTTCGATTAAAATCTCTCATTATAACGCCGAAAGCTTCTAGCATATCTTTCGGTGAGCTTGTTTACGTATCTTTGATGCAGAGGCGGAGCTTGGATTTCAACTTTATGGGTTCTAAATTTTTGAACGATAACTTTGAGTGCTAATAATTAAGTTTTAAATATAGTGTTTGAACATATAACTTAAATGTTTTAACACAAGTAAATTGCTTGATTCACGAGTCATCCATAGGAAAGATAGTTTCAAGTACGCAATTGGGAGATTGATCACGAGAATGTCACACATCGCACATCGTATTGGGGCTGGGTGGATGTAATGGAGGCTCGTTTCCGGTGTTCTGTGTGATAAGAATGTGTCATCAAAGCTTAAAGATACGGTTTATAGAGCGGACGTGGTCAGACCGACTATGTAGTATGTGGCTTAGTGTTGGCCAGTCAAGAACTTGACTCCCATGTCCAGAAGATGAAGGTGGCTAAGCTAAGGTGGCTGAAATGTGGAAGTTGAGATGGATGTGCGGGAATACCAGGTTAGATAAAATTAGAAATGAAGCTATTCGGGACAAGGTAGGCGTGGCCCTTGTGGAGGACAAGATGCGGGAAGCTAGACGTAGATGGTTTGGGATTGTGAAGAAGAGAAGCACAGATGCCCTAGTGAGAGGTTGGCCTTGGAGAGCCTAAGAAGAGGTAGAGGTAGGCCGAAGAAGTATTGGGGAGAGCTGATTAGGCATGATATGGCGATGCTCTAGCTTACTAAGGACATGACCTTGAATAGGAAGGTGTGGAGGTTGAGAATCAAGATAGAAGGTTAGATAGCCGAGCCTTGTCCTTGCTCGTACCAATAGCTTTAGTGCATTACTTGGTGTTAGTCTTGCATTTTCTCATTCTTAGATTTCTGCTATCACTTGTTGTTTCTTTCGCTTCAGTTTTCTGATTGTACTACTTGGTGTTAGTTTTGTATTTTCGCTTCGGTTTGCTGATTGATTTGCTTGTCGTTGCTCCTTCCTTTTATCTTTCTTGAGCCGAAGGTCTACCGGAAACAGCATCTCTACCTTCTTAAAGGTAGGGGTAAGGTCTGCGTAACACTACCCTCCCCAGACCTCACTTGTGGGATTACACTGGGTTTTTTGATGTTGCACATTGTTTGAGCAAAAGCGTTGCTGGGTTCGGCTGAACCCTTAGCCGGGCTTCTAGCTCCGCCCCTATCTTGATATTTAGTTATCAGCATGTCATTGCTTCCGCAAGCATGTCCTAATACGTGAAATTCCAATGTCTGATTTGATTGATTGCTAGCTTACTTCAGCTGTGTATGTTAGTCTCTTGCTTATTGACAATCTAAATCGTAACTTAAAGTCATTGAATGTTTTCTTGGCAGGACGAGAAGCGGTTAAGGGAGGCTGTAGTTTTCGCCAATGTGTGTGCTGCCCTGGCAGTGACAGGGAGAGGAGCTATCCCCTCCCTACCTACAATAGATGCAGTTCAACATGCTCTACAGACAGAATATCAAGTTTGATTCTCATCATGTTGTAAACTTCCATCTACTTTGCTAAAACCACAGTACCTGATTCCCCCTATGATCCACTCCAACATTCGAACAAAGTAGCGCAAAACACACACTGTATCAGAAAGTTTTAGAACAAAATAATGATTATATTTTTGAATTTTCAACATGTCATTATACTCTGTTATATAGATTTTCTACATCCGTATACATTGTTCCACAATGCATGTATATACATCTATGCCCAGCTTCTCAATCACCGTTAAAATCTCCCAGTATTATTACAGTGTATAAGCAATATATTTATATTGTAGAACCGTGTGTAACAGGTTGCTAAGGTTGTTATACACCAGCTATACATTGTTATACACTGTAGATGCACTTGTTATGCACATTTACATTACAAAAATACCTTCCTCTTACCACTACACCTCCTTTTCAACCTGGGGTGGACGCAGTGTTATTAACGGGTTCAATTGAACCTATAACTTTCGACACGGAGTAACAATTTATATGTAAAAATTCATAATAGTTTGCATTCCCCATCCCCATCCATAACCAAGGAATGGGGAATAAATTTAGGATTTAGTCATACAGTGTAGCCATATATTTTTAATGTCTAAGTCGGATAATAGAAGCAATATGGTTATTTGCTAAAATGGCGTTGTTTGGTATCTTTTTTCTTCTTCTACTTCTCTCCTTCTGCTCCCATTCCCTATCCCCATCCTCTTCGCCTTCTCTTTCCCCTCCTCTTCCTCTGTTCCTTTCCCTTCACCTACTTACCCCTGTTTGGTATCTTTGTTGGTTGTTGTTGCTACTTCTTTTTTTGCTCCTCATTCTTCGTTCTTCTTTCTCTTCTTTTTCTTATTTCTCTTATTATCATCCTCTCTCGAGTCTCTGTCTCGTACTTTTCATGTTGCTCCTCCTTCTTGGTATAACGCTATCAGTATGAAAATTGAACTTCAAGTTAATGGTTCTAAATTTTCAATCACGATGTGCTACGTGCTGCTCATTTCATAATATTGCATCTGTTGAAAAAATAAGTATCATAAGATAAACACATTTATGCATGCTTTCTTACTACTACAAATTCACAGGGATACTATTGTGGTTCATACACGTTATCAAGATAATTTAAGAGAAGTAATGAGAAGTTCTTGAGAATCTATCTTAAGGGACAAGCAATAGAGGAGGACTAATGACAAGTTATTGTAATGTTTGAGTCATTCTTCAATTTGAAATTGACATGTATAAATATTTCAATCCAAAATAAATAGGGAGGAGAGGATTTGCCTAACGAATTCCTATAACAAATCATGAAATCAAAAAAGGATTATAACAATTTTGATCCTGAAGCTATTATGCTTCATTACTCTAATAATAATAATAATAATAAGAAGAAGAAGAAGAAGAAGAAGAAGCAGCGATCATGTGCCGCTTTATTACTTTGTGACTAAATTTTAAGTACAAGCCAAAAGTGATTACCTCATGTCATTTCTACCGCAACTTGCTCTAGGGATATTCAAGGGAAAAGATGATAAGTCGAACTTCAATGAAAAAGCAAATTAAACTGACATGAGACACCTTTTATTCATATCCAAAATCGTCAATTCCATTAATGGTCGTTGATAACGCTAATGCTAGTGTGTTACAACGTATTTTAACAAAGGAATATTTGTCGAACAGGATTCTCAAATGTCCAACCCGCTTTTGGTCGGGTAGATAATTTATGAATTTTAAACAAGGAAATTCTATTGGGTCAAGAGTTTTGAACCTGCTTGAGCCAAAGTTGTTCCAATGAATAATTAGCCAAGTTGAAGAAGAGAAAAATCAAGTGGTTGGAGTCGTAAAGAAGTCGAGCGGAGTGAGAATGAGAAGCTGATGCCGCAAAGCCAAAGATATTTTGAATTAGCTAGCTTGTTGAATAGTGATGAGACCCATTGTCCTTGTATAATCACTCCTAGGCAGTTGACTTAGTGAAGATATGCTAGGTAGAAGTTTTTCATTAGTCGACGTTTTATATCCATGTATGAACTGTGGAAACGGTACATGAATTTGGCTTAAAAGGGAAGAGTACCAAACCATTCAAGATTGCCTGTAAAAAATTTCTGCTTTTACGGACGTAAAACTTTTGTAGAAAACTACTCAAAAAATAATTTAAATTGACATAAAAATATGATATATAATGTGGCTCGATTTAGCTTATTTAAACCAAATTTAGAAAACAATCAACAATATTTAATTTTGGTGTATATATAACGCATGCATGTGCGGGCTCTATACTTATTTATAAATAGTATAAACAAAACTTTCCATATGCTTTTGTCGTGAATGTCTATCTTTTAGAGAGATTTTAGAGTTTGTTACTTTGTGGCTAAGTCACTTTTTCCCCATAAATAGAGAGGTTCTATTCCATTGTAATTTGTCCCAAATCAATAATAATATTCTCTCTCTCTCTCTCTCTCTCTCTCTCTCTCTCTCTCTCTCTCTCTCTCTCTCTTCTTCTTCTTTTATTATTTTATAAGACGTTATCAGCACGAGACTCTAATCAATTGAGTAGAGGCTAGTTGTTTTAATTTGTAGATATACTATTAAATAGTTGTCTAATGTTTGAGAAATTAAACTACCCGTGGAGAGAATATATAGGAATTTGCATGAGGCTCTTGCCTGAATGCAATGATATTCCAATACTAGGCATCTGCTTTGGTCACTGGGCTTTGGGATAAGTGCATGGTGCTCAACTTGTACATAATATTAAACATAATGATTGTCAATTGTTCCATGAACTTCATTCAGGAATAAATTCTGGATTTAAGGTAAATATTCTACCTTATTTTTCTCTTTTAAATTCATGAAATTCTATAATTTATTTTTAAATACAAGTAAAGATAATAAATTTTGATTATAAATCTAATAGAGTCTGTAAGAAATTATAATCACCCGAGTGGTAAAATTTCTATGTCTTACCACGATCAAATTCATATATGATTGTGAGCACAAGAGTGGAATCCGTCCCACTGAATTTGCTTCATCTCACTCCCTTAAGAGAATGTGGTAGCAATATGTGATAAGACCGAAAGAAGATAAAATAATTACCGTAAAGATACATTGAGTACATCCTATACACGTATCATAAATCTTTACTCAATGTGACCATCAATGGATATGGACGTGGCAATAGACGAAATTATAATCGTCATTATTATGGTAATGAGAACAATAAGGATTCTCAAAATAATCCTTCACTCTGTGAAAGTAATATTTATTATCGATTTGACATGAGATTTTGTAAAGCACATATAAAAGCACATATAGATGATTATGGTCCATTCATGATGTAAATGTGACAGCATATAATTTATGCATACATATGTATTCTTGGAAGAATATGAACGTGCTAGTGGTAGTGAATATACCACACTCTCTTTCTAACTCACCTCTAGAATGAGTTTTGAGATGAAATAAGAAAATAGTTTCATTATTATGACATGAATAGTTATTGATCACGTACCTATTGTGTTTATGCCGAAATATTAATGGCAATGTGATTATTACAGTGCAAAAGTAATGGATGTAACATATCTTGTCTATAATGATTTTAACCATGACCATAATGGTATAACTTTCTTCTTGAAAGAGATATTCACTGTATGGATGTTGATGAATATGTGGTAGTACAAAATTAATTGAGAGCTACGGAAGAGCTAATTTACTATTTTGAAGAGATTTTTCTTATCATAAGGCATTGTGTCGTGGTAACTCTCAAAGAAACTTATTGAGTTTCTAAAGTATTCGCGAAAGCGGTTGGTTATATTGAAATTATAAATAAAGGAAAGAGTTAATATCTTCTATTATTACAATTTATAGCGGGACAATATGTATGTAAAAAGCTACCCGCTTTATTCTTAGTTTGTACTACACAAATAATGCCACAATAAAGTAGAAGTTTATTGATATAAAAATTCATAACATAAGAAATTTGGAGTTTATTGATAATTGCACATGTCATAGTGTAAATCTGAAGTTTATCAATATTGATAATTTATCCAGTTGGCATAATTTACATGGGTAAATATTAAAGAACTAGAAAGTTCTTTACGAATTCTCTTATAATGCTTGTTCTCATTAATTAATAGACCAACTAAAATTGAGATTGAATCCCATGAATGCTGGAAATATCAAAGGTGAATATGGGCTCATTTACTTGCCATGTATGCCACATAAGATGCATCTATGAGATGGACATGTATGATTATTATTAACCCGCAACCTGGTGTTTGCGAGGTAATTTGTTCAATAATTTAATTTAGAGCATAAGTTTTAGATTTTCTATTCAAGACAGATCATCTTGATAAGTTGGTTTACATCATAGTTGATTTAGCAAAATAATTTATTGAGTGCCTCCACTTAATAGCTAAATTATTGCTTATGAGAACAAAGTTATCTATATCAGTTTGATATACGTTATATACGAAAATATATTACATTCTCCTCGCAAAAGTGGTTCAGGGTAAGGCACCAAATAATTCATCTTAATATTATTGATGTGCGATGTATATTTTGATTAACACCATAACGCACAAAGGTGCATTTCCAAAATTGAGGGAGCAAGTTAATTTTTTTCTAACATAAGGGGAGAAAAGATAACCAGTTGAGAAAAGATTACATGGAATGAATTATCATTTGTATATCTAGATCCTGGAATAAGATAATATGAACTTGACGTTCATAAAAAGATAATTCATCTGCAATATATTGCAAAGCATCCAGACGCATTTGCTGACCCAAAGAAAGTAACGATATTCTCACTGCAAATACTCCTATTAGAATAAATCCTAGAAGGATAAAGTCTATGGTACGCTTAAAGCGTATAGACAAATCGGTTTCAAATAAAATTATTGCTAAAAATGATGAGCAAATGATCAAAATGATCATAATAAGGAGGCAAATGATCTAGAAGTACATGATATTGTTGCGTTTTTTCTTTAAAGGGTGTGAATGGGAAATGGAAGAGGCACATTTTGGATTGCACCTCTCCATCTCACCTTTCATTTGTCTATAAATTTAGAGGCTTGGCCTTATTTTTAAGAGATAAAAGATCTGAAAATTTCTCCCCTCTTTTCTATTCTATTGCATTATTTTCAAATAAATATAAGTGTCAAGTGTGATTTGCTCCGTCTGTTGAGTTCGCTGAAATTCTGTAATTTCGATTGCCAGTATTGCAAAATAGTTATTCCGTTCTATCCTGGGAGGAATTAATCCAAAACCTTGGGCAACAGTGAGGGGATTAAATTCCTTAAGGACACACAAGCAACTTGTGGGCTCGGAATTATTTTTTCTGTTTTGTTTATTAAACTAATGTTTCTCTGCTTCTCTAATTTTCTGATTTTTAACACAGTAATACCAACAGATATAACACTTCATAAAATCTCAGGAGAGATTCAGGTACCTGAAAATATGAATGTAGAGATCTCTATATTATGTCTTTATGAAAAAAGGAGGTTGGAACCGATATAAAATGTTCGTCGACTACATCTATGATAATGCTAAATATACATGAGGATGTTAAGTCTGGATAAACAATTCAAGTAGAATTGGTTTCATATGAAAGACATGTAGTTTTGGACTTGCAGTTCAAACACTTGAAAGTATAAAGTCAATGGTATGTGCAATCACTTTTATCTATCTTATATGTCTAGCATGACATGAAAACTTGATATGCATCTAAAGTCTATTTATATGTTTTATATGACTTAGCTTATATGACAAACCCGGAAGGATTTAAATCGCTTAAAACATATACAATTCTCAGTCATGAAGTACCACATCCTAAGTGCAATTTGTGCACATATGAATCTTGCTATACCTATAAGCATGATAATGTGATAGCGAGAATTTTTACATCTATAGAGACATTGAAAAGGCCATTCCACGATATATATATATATA
>NW_017671221.1:138582-153317 GCF_001879085.1 Nicotiana attenuata
TATATATATATGCGTGGTACTCTTTTCATCTTACAAGATTTTGTCCCACTAGGTTTTCCTTGCAAGATTTTTAACGAGGCAACTAAAAGGCGTAGTATTAGATATGTGTACTCTTTTTCCTTCATTAGAATTTTTTCCACTGGATTTTATTTTAGTTAAGGCACATTATCTGTTGAATAGAAATTCAAGGGGGAGTGTTATAAATAGTATTTTATTTATAGTGGATGCCTATGTTTTAGAGAGATTTTAGAGTTTGTTACTTTGTGGTTAAGTCACTTTTTCCCTATATATAGATAGGTTCTATCCTATTGTAATTCATCCCAAATCAATAAGAACTCTCTCTCTACTTTTCTGTGCCATACTCTTCTTTTATTGTTTTATAACATCATAATTATTTCTTTCGTCTTCTTTTTGTAATGACATTTGTATATTCACCATTCTCGTGTGATATGTAATCTTTGTATGATTACACATTTACACTTATGTTAAGATTTGCCATACTCCCTCTGTCTCATATTATGTGTCTCTTTTACACGCACCTTAAACAATATTAGTTAGGAAAGGAATTGGACTATTCTACCCTTATCGATGTCTTAAAATATAATCTATCTTCATTGAATATTTATTCTATTTATATGTTATCTCCATCTTCAAGAACAATTATTACAAGGGAAAAAATAATTAATTTTGTATTGAACTTCTAAAATGATAAATAATTTGAGAAAACTATTTTTAGTAACCACGGCGGTCAATATGAAACAGAGTGAGTACTATTTACAAGGAAATGCAAATCGATTTCAATTTCTTAATCAAATTATTTAGATAATATTTGTAATCCAATATAAAATGCTAAAACAACAAATTTAAATAGTTCTATTGTCATCATAATTGTTAACGGATTCAGTACTGTTGGGTCAAGATACATATTTATCATGTCAATGCCAACATTTTAAATATTTATCGTTACGTAAGACATTACTTCAACAAGACAATAATAACTTTGATCTTTATCGGTACTTCTAATAGAATAGAATTTACATTTCAAATATAACAGAAAAAAAAAAAAACAGAAACAAAAAATGAAAATCAAAATGGAAAATTTGATAATTTGGTGTATATATTTAGTAAAAATTGACATAATAGATTTACTTTCATTTTAAGTGAAAACGAAAATTAAACCCAAATTAAACGTGAACGCCCCTGTAGCTGGTAGATTGTAAACTGATATTCCATCATTTCTTATTCTCCGGCCAATTATCCCAATACTAAATTTTAATATTCATAAAATCCGGTAATTGCCTCCGCCACAGCCAACGGCATGTGCGGCCGCGATCCCATTTAAAGCAATCAAGATCGTAGCCGACACGTTCGTCGTTTAACCTTTTCACGACTATTTAGAACTCCCCTCACCGTAAATAGCCGCTCGTCAATTTTTCTATACTGAAAACCAAATTGTTAGATCAATGGCAACCAATGCTAATTCAAGTCCTAATAATACCGCTACTCACAATGCCATTGTCAAACCTGTGCTGTTACCGGAGATTGGACCCGATGGCATTGCCAGAGAATCACCTGTCATTGCTTACACTGAAAGGGTATTTCTCTGGTTTTACTTGTGCAAAATATGTTCTTAATTTCCGGAATTTTACTCTATGCATTGTTTGATTCTCGTGTTGGTGGTTACAGATAATTGAAGAAGAACAGCTTCAATTGAGAAAGTAAGTTGACTTGTCACTTTTTTCTAATATTTTTGGATCTTATCAAACTTTCAACTCTCCGTTATTTGCTTCTGTCCCAGTTATTTGCGTCAAATTTACTTAAGTATCTGCCTCTAGGTCTATATCTTTGGATACTAGTCAATCAAACAATATACTACTTAATCTCAAATTGATCGGAGTCTGATGATAGTAGTTCTGGTCTATTCATTAGATACTGGTAAATAAAGCATTTTAGCAGAAAATGGTCAGTGAAGCTAAAATGAAGATCACAGTTCAAATGCCAGTGAAGACCAAAATGTTAGATGATTTCTTCCCATCTGTCTCAGCTTTGGTGGGCAGAAAATACCTTTATGTGATGTAATTGCCGAGGATGTGCATAAGTTGGTCTGCCATTATTTAAAAAAGAAAAAGAAAAGAAAAGCTAGTCAATCAATCAATCTAATACCCTTGAACTAGTAGGGATTCATGATATGATTTCTTTGTATACTCTGCTCTTTTTGGACTTATTTCATTCTAATACTGGATCTTCGGATATTAGTACAATGTAAAAAGTTTATTAAGAATGGATGGTTAATGAAGAAAACTATGCTCTCACTTTGGAGGAGTACACTGTAAGAGATTGTGCAGGGAACATAAAACTTGAATTTGATGAAAGGAGTATGGGTAAGTAAACTGGGAGAAAATAGAGAGTGAATTGGCCTGACACCATGTTATCCAAAATTCAAATTGGGACAAAATAAGGTGATTTAGCTTACAAGGATATAGTAATGAATTCTGATGACCAGCATACTTCACAGAGCTCGATTGGGCAATTTTATACACAGTTAGGGAAAAGAGTCTTGGGACAAATTCACAAATAAAACGTCTTTGTGTAGTTTCAAATAGTGAATATGGTGGTTGTTATTTTGACAGAAACTATTTAAACAAATCACTATATTGAGGTTTATCTGCGAAAAAAATAACATGATATGCAGACCAATTATCAAGGAAAAAGTAGACTTTTTCTTTCAGAAAGCTTTAATTTTGGAATATCTAAAAGTTGATTTACCAAATATATAAATTAGAGATCTTTCAAACAAATTGAAGTTCGGAAAAAAGTTTAGTCATTCATTTCTCTATATGAAAACATTATATTGGAGCTATGTTGCGTGGAGTGGACTCTCCAAAATGCTGCCGCACCCGTGTCGGATCCTCCAAAAATACACTACTTTTGGAGGATCCGACACGCACCCGGCGAAATTTTCGGATAGTTCGAGCAACATAGTATTGGAGAGATTTCGTCAAGGGAAATTTATTCCATGCATAGGGTACTCTTTTTCATCTTGTAGATCTTTGTTTCGTAAATTTTTGGATGTATTACCAATGTCGAGTTCATGTCCTAGTTCCTTTTTTTGATAACGGCGATATTTGGGCTAGCCTGCCCGCACCTTGCCTACATGTTCTTAGATTCTTTTATCTGGTGAACACATTGTCAGAGGTGATTGATTTGGAGTTGGATGTTTTAGTGGAGGCCTAGTTCTACAGAAGAAATGGAGGTGTAATATTGACTTGTATTTATGCTGACTCCTGCATCAGACTGCTTTCCACATCAGATGGTCTTTCCGAGTTTTACATGCATAATAATTTCTGGTATTCTGCTATATCTTTCCAGATATATTGATGAAAATTATTCCAAGATCCGTGATGTTGAAAGGGAACTCATGAACCTGAATATGGAGATGAAGCTTACTGCTGGGCCAAAAAAAGCAGGTTTGTGACTTATAATGCTACATCTTTGAGCACCATTACCTTTCGATACATTGTTGATTTAAGTGCTTCCTGTGCACCTTCAGCACTTGAACTCATGAGAAAGAAAATAGAAACATCAACAGAGAGAATCCGTGTTGCTAAGCTGAGGGAAGAGCAAGCACGAAAGGTTTGTCTAACCTCCCTCTCTGTGTTTTTGTCTTAACAGATAGAACAGACTCCAATTCTGACTTTTCTACCATTAAGAGAAGTTAAGCATCTCATTGTCGCAGCACTTGTCTTGCAGTAACATTCCTTTTCGTTTTTCCATATATCTCTTCCTTGGATGTGTGATATCCGTATGTGCCACTAAGAAATTGTTAAAAGATACTGGTACTTCATGGATCTTGCTTTAGATAGATGAGCTTATTTGGTTTAGAAGATTTACACTATTGGAATGTTCACAATGTCTGGTTGAAAAGACAGAGAAGAAAGAAGGGAGGATGTCATCCACCCTATAAAAAGAAAAAGAAAAAGAAAAGGGCAATACAAGAGTGTTACATTTTTTATTTTGACACAAAGGAAAAAAATAGTAAAAGTTGTGATTTTTTGTCTTTGACACCCCTCAATATTCATGAACTGTTAATTAAAAGTGCCTTCTGGATTAGGAAATCTTTGCGAAATCTGAGTTCTTTTTTTACCTTTTCCTGAAATGTCTGGGATGAAGCAAAAATGGTGCTTTGGCATGTCAATTTGTTTTAATTCCGAGAATCGAAGAGAATCGCAGATCAAATCAAAGGAAACCTAGACGAGAAAAGAGAAAGAGAGAGAGAGAGAGGAGAGAAAGTGAAAAGTTGTATTAAAAAGGTCTCAAACCTTCCATACAAACCTCAATAATGGTACTTATATTAACAATGAATAGACAATAACAATAACTGAAAAAAAAATACATCACCCTGATAAAAATAAAAAATTGGGCCAAGTCTGCTACATCCATAAGAAACTCAGGTCAGGCCTTCTTCATGTTGGGCATGGACACCAGCTCTAAGACCCCCTCCTTTAAGCTTGTGGCAGCATCCAACTTGCATAATAATCGGTGGTGAGGATTTGTGAACAAGTGATACTGAGATTACAATGTGGGGATTTTAGTGTGGGGATTAAATAATGACGAGATTATTTAGTGGATATACTCTTATTGGTAGATGTTTAAAAATGGGATATACATGTATAATACAAGATATGTGTTTGGTTTAAACTAGATAAACTTGGATAAACATTTATTTTCAACTTTAACCTTGGGTTTCTTAAAAGACTTTGAAGGAAAAGCTTTGGAGAAGAGCAAATGTGTCATTTTGTTGTTTATCTTGGGATAGTAATCCCGAGATTGATATACCACATAGAGTGTGATATAAAACTAATACCACAATTGTAGTATAAACATTCCTAGGATTGCTAATCCTGAAATTAAAAATCTCACCAAACATGGGATAAAATATTACCACATTTCATCCCTAGATTATAATTCCTTATCCTTGTAACCAAACAACCCCTTAGGGCTCGTTTGGTATGAGGATTAAGGGATAATTAATTCCGGGATTAAATTTGAGATGAGTTTATCCCACGTTTGGTTGGGATAAAATCGCGGTATAACTGATTTCGAGATTAGTTATCCCGGAATTGTAGTGTTATTTTTACCCCTATGGGAGGTTGAGATAACAATCTCGGGATAACTAATTCCGGGATAATTAATCCTAGGATAACTTGTTTCCCAACCAAACGACCCCTTAGTGATCACATCCGCTAGTTGAGGATCATAAGGAACAAAAGGTAGATATATGACCCAAGAATTGTGCATGTCCCCAACAAAGTGACAGTTACCGATATGTTTAATGTGCTCATGAAAACAGGGTTCCTGGGAATGTGCAAAGCAGCTTGACTATCACAAAATTTAGTAACAGACTTAGAAATAGGCAAGCCAAGATCACCCACAATTCTTCAACCAAGCAATTTTGGTAACCATACTCCTTAAGGCTCTATACTCGGTCTCAGCCCGGTGTTATTAAAAGCCATCGTTTCATTGCTGAAAGTGATGAAACGGTGCGAAGCAGAGGGTCATGGCTTAAATGATGTGCTTTAGAGAAGTGTAAACTTAAAACAACATGCTGTTAGTTCTTTAAAATCTCAACTTTGAGAAATTGGACTAATATCAGCATTATTGTATACTGGATGCTGAAATTAGCTTTTTAATTACAAATTGATAATTAGGGTGCTAAATTCATATATATATTTGCTATCTTTAGTATTCGGTAAATTGTACGTTTCACTTTGAAAAAGCATGCTATTCACTTCACGCTTTTCGCTTTAAGATGCGTGGATCTTGTCGCTCTTTTGCACGTATGCTGTTGATAGTGGATTGCTTCTTAGGTTTCAAGAAATAGGGGAAACATACACTGTAATGAAGTACCCGTAACAGACCTCTGGGAGATAGGGCATGCAGCCCGATTAGGATCAAAATATGCTTTTAAAGAAAAATTTGTAAAAACAACAGAATCCCTTGAGCTGGATCTTTCAAGAGATACCTCAGAATATGAGCCACCATAGATTGAAAAATGATTAAGGTGCTGGACTGAGAGAGATACCAGGTCTAGTTTGCTGTAGAAAATTCAGCCTCCTAACATGTATTCCGTACAAAGAAAGGTGAAGATGAGGCTCGCCTTCGTCAACTCACACTGTAATAGAAGAATCCAAAGAAGTCACAACATGGGCCACCCAAGAACAATGAAACTTATAAAGAAGATCCTGGCCATATTTGTCTTAATCCACAACATAGCTTTGAGGAAGTTTAGTTACTTCAAGACCAAGAAAGTGATGAAATATACACCTAGATCCTTGATCTTGAACTGTTCATCCAAGAAGGATTTAAATGTCAGCATTCCATTATCAATCAACAACCAGAAATATGTCAACAACATACACTGCTAATACCACATTAGAAGATTATGACACCTTGGTGAGCAATGAGAATCATTTCTGCTAGAAGAATAGCTCCTGGATAGGATAACTCCGAGAGTTTTGCAATTTAACCCATAGAGAGACCTTTTAAGTATACAAACCAATAGAGTGGCAGAAGGAGGAGAAACAGTGAGACCAGGGCAGATCTTCATATAAACCTTCTCATGAAGGTCTCCCCAAGGAAAACATATTAGCATCCAACTGATAGACATTCCAGCTTTTCTTAACAGCAAGAATGAGCAGGCACTAAATGGCTGTGATGACAACGGGGGAGAAAGTTTTAGTATCTGCTATACCTTTCTGCTGAGAATCACCTCTAATAACCAGTCTAGCCTTATATCACTCGGTGAAGCCATTAGATCTTTGTTTGATTTAGGTGACCACTTGCAAGGAATAGTTCTCTTGCCAGGCGGAAGAAGAACATGCCCCAGGTTTTGCATTCAAATCTTGGAATTCCTTTAGTATTGCTTCTTGCCAAGTAGGATAAGAAGCAGCTTTTTGGTAAAGCTTGGATCTTAGCAGAGAAAACCTTGCAGGTTTTAGCTTGTGGAGCAGGAGGAGTGATGGAAGAACACTCAATAGTCTTGGAGGTAGCTAGGGGGATTATAAGTCTTTGTGGATTTCCTAAGGAAAGGAGAAAAGTGAGGAGGATATGAAAGGAATGAAGGAGTAAATGAAGGAAAGGAATTAGAAAGCTGATGATCCACAAATTTTTAGGATGAGTAGGAAATGTAGAGGCAGGGAAGAGTAATGATAGGTAAAACACATGTTCATGGAATATGATATCTCTGGATTACATAATAGAGTGACTAGACAACCCTAGTGTTATCTCCATAATTCTTCTATCTTCAGACACCATCTGTCACCTTAAAACAAAAACTGTTTTCAGCACTTCCAATGACCACCTAACCTCTCCTGTTCCCGCAGTTCAAATCTTTTTGTGTCAGCTACTATTTCTCCAATATACTGGCTTAGCAAATCACGTTTTAGCTGGTTTAGGTCCATTGCTATTCAGTTCTTGTGCGCCGAAAGTCATTGTCTTGTGAAAAGGTTGGAGGCATCTCTATTTGATGGTGTAAAGAGAATCTTTTGTCTTCTCTTTGACTTTCATACTCCAATGTTTCATTCCTCCTTGAATTAGGAAGCATACTTCATTCTTAGCAGTGTGAACAAGAAGTTGATAGTAACTTTTAGAAGTATGTACTGAGTCATGCCCAAGTAAATCAGATTAAAACTAATGGATGAACTTTACAAGGATCATTCTGTCACTTTTTACGGGGATGCAGTGGCTTCCGGTCGCACCATGTCCTTATATTAGTTTTTATATCAGTCTAGTCTTGTAATGTGGTTTTGCTCCTACAATATGATTTCAACAATCAGAAGAAAAGATGGAAGAAATTAAAAAAAAAAGCACTCTAAAGCGAGACAGCGAACAATAAAATCACTTAGTTGTCCTTCTTAGAAAATTGTAATGGAGTGTCCATTGCTTATGTGGTTTACTTATAATAAATCTGATAATGACTTCTAGGCTTGGGAAGCAGCATCACAGGCTGTTAAAGACGAGGAGGCGATTAAACAAAAGCTTTGTGAGGATTTGAATAGCCTGGTACTTTTTCTTCTGTACTATTACCTTTGCATTGTTAGATTGTGTGACTATTTCTCAAATGAGATTCTCTTTATAGGTTCTGGAAAGTAGTAACAGTCAGCTTGCTAGATTGGAGGAATTGAAAAGACGGCTGGAAGCTATGAATCCAAGTAGAGCATCCACGGCCTCCGCCCCTGTAAGAATTCTTTCATATCTTTGTGTATTTTATGTGTATTTTGGAATTCTATTAGTTTCCAGTATGTTTGTGCATGATTTTTATCCATTTCTTTTTCTAGATGTGGACAACATTTGTTAGCAGTGTGATAACTCTTTTTTATGCTGCTAGAAATTCCTTATCTGTGCATGGAAGAGTGTGGTACACATATTGTTGTTAAGTTTCTGTCTTCAAAGTAATTTATGTCTTTGATCAATTCTAATATCTAGCATAACAAGTTGTGTTATGCAGTAACCAACTGGCTGATTCATTAGAAGACTCCTTATAGAATTATCGTGCAAAACCATAGTATGATGAGAAACGATTGGGACATGGAACACGTTATTTGGTTATCTCAGCTTTAACTTTTACAGTTACAGTAACTTTGGCAGATATGGATAGAATACGTGACATGATTCTGCTGGCAGCACAGAAATAACCCTGTTTCCTCTTAATTTGTGGAGTATTTTGGAATTGTAGTTAGTTCAACGTTTCTTTCCTTCTTTCTCCTCCTGTCCTTTGCTGTCACCTGTAATGAACCCAAATTGTATTGACCAGAAAATAGAGTTACAGATCTTAAACCAAACTCTCAAAGTAACGAACAACAACCAAATGAACAACTAAAAAGAAGAAAAAGGAAAAGAAGAATGGAGGGAGGTTCAAGATCATCCTCTAGAGAAACTAAGGAAATAAAGTAAACCAATTTCTTGCATAGCACTAAGGGGCCGTATGGTTACAAGATTAGGGGGTTATCCCAGTATAAAATTTGGGATTAAATTTGTCCAGTGTTTGGTTGTGGGTATTAGGTAAAACCAGGATGGAATTTATATCAAAATCATGGAATTATCTGTCCCATATAGAAAGCGAGATTATCTATCCTGGTTATAATTCCATGATTATAATCCTGAGATAACTTGGTTTTGAATAAAAATAGATTATTCTTCTTGTATATGTAGGCACATCTTTACATAGTGCACATGCTCCTTCTAGCCAGGTCCCAAATGTAATATGCCAATTTCCCATACATGTCCTCTCATAGGTAAGTTATGTTCACAACATCATCATTCACTTATTAATGTTGACCCTCAGCACTGCAATGCTGGCAGCCATGGAATTCTATCTTTTGGTTTCTAAGACTGCTATATTGCCTCAGCCCATTTTATCCTCGAAAGGACCATGTTTTCCCACCTTTTCAGCCACATATACCATTCATTTGCTTGTAGATTTGCTATCCCACTTGTAAGGCTGACATCAATTATTCTATTCTCTACTAGCATCAGTGTAAGATGGTTTTATTTTAGAACATCAGCAATGTTACTCTTGGTTTTAGTTTAGAGCCTGAACGATATTATTCTCTAACATTCTATGCCCTAACAGATGTGTAAGATTGCTGAGCACCTTGCCGAACTACTTGGGCTTAAAGAATGTCCCGGATTGCCCACTTTGGCCAATCCTCTTATCCATTTTTTTATAAGCGGATTCGCTTATCCATTTCTCAGAAATCACCTTTTTCCCCTTGCTTCTCTATGTTGGGTATTTTGGTCTCACATCTTGTGTTTGCAAAGATGAAGCAGCCTTGAACCATCTCTCTGGGTGAAAAGACAGCTATTTCCATATGAGTGAGCAAAATATATGCCAGACAGAATATTACAACATGTGCCAAAACTAGAAATTGAAAGGATTTTTCTTTGATTAAATTTTTTAGCTGTTACGTACCCTTACTTTATCCAAAAAAAGCTATCACAGATATGAATTGGAGAGTTTCTTGTATTTCTCTTTTTTCTACGTTTGGATCTTATTTGGAACGATATGGATAACATGGCACACTGCAGTTATATAATGCTTGTTTTTGTTTCGTAATTAAGATGACTTTCTACTAAAATGCCCGTGGCCTTTTCCCATATGTGGTCTCAGGATCAAAATCCTGTGGGACCTGTACAAAGCAGTATGACTCAAGATGTTTCCTCAGTTAAGGATACACAAGAACCGTCAAGCGGATCATCTGGAAATACATCGAAAGAAGGAAATGATAGAAGCAGTGGAGCAGAAAATGGACAAAACCAATTGCCTTCTCTTGGTGAAGCAAGAGGTAAGAAGAAAATCAACCTCCAAGGAAGAGGAAAGGGTATTGGCATAGTGCCTAAAGGTAGGGGTTCAACAGCACCTGGTTGGACTGGAGCTGGGTTTGATGTGGATGGTAGAAATTGATAGCAGGTTTTCTCAATGTTTAAGTTCATTGGAATAAGAGACTTGCTGATTTTTAATGAGGTAGATAGTCCACTCCAAGCTATTAAAATTCTTTACTCTCTTCTATTATTCCATGTATGTGAAATATCATTTGTGAAATTCAATGACTTGTGAATACATTGAAATATGTAGTTCCTGAATCTTTCTCGTGTAAATTGATTTTAGTTTTTGTCAACCTAGTTCAGCAGTGTACTTTATATGTCCTCCAAATTGATTCAAGAGAGAGAGAACCCAAGGAGTGTATGTTGTAATGATACGACTTGCTGCTGTTTTAAAGAGGTGGAGGGGAAGGAAGGAGGAATTTATTTCTGAAGAATTATGCACCTTGCGCTTGCTTTGGGATAATCTTGTTTGGTTAGTGTGAGAGAGATGCTGCCTTTTAGTTATAAGAGGTATCACTCACACTTAGGGTGATAATTGTCCTTTCACTTGGATTTGAAATGCGCTTAATTAACTGCTATAACGTCTAAGTCTAGTATTTGAAGTGCTTTAGAAGACCCAGAATTATATAATGTAGCCTGCAGTTATTTTAGGTACATTTATGACGCAGGATATCCTGTGAACGTAATGCAAGGCGAGTCAGAGATTTACATGTCGACATTACTAATTCTATTTTATACTCTCACAGAAAGAATACTTTTGTAGTCAAATATGTAAATTTCTCTGTTGTATGTAATATATAGGAGTTTGAATCCAATAGAGCATATATGCACGTATGAGATCTGCTAAAACATAGAGATATGGTGGTAAAATAGTTCTGTTGTAACTTGTAACACATGATTGTGTTTCTATTACAAAGCATCATCAATTAACCTCTTCCTTTTTATTTTCTTCCTATTCGTTTTAGTTTCTGGATTTATTTAACAGAGTTTTTACTTTAGATTAACTTTTACTCACATATTCAGCAAAAAGATTATGAGACATGCAAGTAATAGAACTGTGTAGGGGTTGAGACTCAAATACGAGTACTTGGTTATGTGTCTCCAAGAAATATTAATAAACATTTGTTGCTGTAGACGGTTTTCAAGATGAATAAGATAACCTTTTAGGCATTTCCATCGTTCATGATTACTATGTATTTATATAGTTTTATGTTGCTGGACATTTCCTCTACCTATATTTCAGACTAACGGCAGAGAAACTGCTTGTAGTGGTGCCAACGAAGGCTGTAGAGGTATCTTATCACCAGGAAAGACTGATAGATTTTTATTAGATGATAGTTAGATAGAGCCTTTAGATGTTCAGTAATGTTTATTAAAGCAATTCCTTTATGTAAGAGGAAAAAGAATATCTGGATGGATTATGGGCTTCTAAAGAATCACTAGACGAGCTTTTGCTCATAACAAAGGAAGTAGTTAGGACTTGTTTTGAGTTGATTTTGACGTGTATGTACTATGTAAGATTATTGTGGATTTCTCGTTTGAACAGATAATTGCGTCATTAGGCTCAATATTCTCGTTGGAGCAGATGATTGCATCGTTAGGCTCAATTACTCGTTAGTAGATACCCTCTCTTTTATGATTTTTCCTGCATCTGTCCTCTTTTTTTTTTTTTTTTTTTTTTTTTTTTTTTTTTTTTAATAAAATGTTTGCCCAGTAATCAAGTATATTCATTTCAATTGTGATTTGTGTTCATTATCGCCTGAGAGTCATTTATCTCGTCAGTTTGGTAGCTGTATATTTGAATTTCTAGTTCAATGTTTCTCAATCGAATATGCACATACTTTAAAAATGATTTTGTGGGAGAATCATTGTTTTCTCAGTCAGTAATCTTGTAACATTGGAAATTGTTGCGCACTCTTACGGAGTATAAAATTGCTGACAACGTGTAGCCTGATTTGGAAACTTATAACGCGAGTAAACTGATGACTCTTGTCTGATTATCTTAAATTATCCATTGCTACCTTTTGGAACCAAAGGAAATGCATTTCAGTTATGACTCTACTGCAATACATAATGATTACGTCTGAGGCAGCTTTGCAGTCTAACAATTTTTTGACTTCCAGTCGGATTTGACAATTAACATTGAAGTTAGGCATGAAGACTGAACAGTAACAAAATAATTGTAATTTGCCAGAGGTCTGCTGTTTCATGTCATTGACTGTACTTCTTGGAGAGTCTTGGTAGGGTCCATTTCATATCATTAGTTTACCTGTTTCAATTTTGATTTTGTTATATGAAGCTTTATGGAACCAGTGGAATTATTTTATGGTGAAGTTTTGAGCTGTTAGTATTAGTTTTAAGGCTTTAAGCTTCATAATATGATTACAGAATCTGAACAATTCGTCTTTAGATCTGGTTCTGAAAGCTTTTTTTCCCGCTAGATTAATGGCAAAATTATGGTCTTTTCATGCGGTTGTCAAGAATGTCTCATTCTCTGTGAATTGTTGGTGTAGTTCTAAAATTTTCTTTTGTTAACTATATATTTGCCCATAAGATATAGAGAATAAATGTATAGAAGACAAGAACAAATATTGGAGACGGTGGGAGTAAACAGATATGACTATTTATTTCAAAAGATAAGTGAGAGTTCTGAAATTGTAAAATATAGTTGGAGGGAGGAATTGAAATAGGGGCTAAATATGAGTGGCTCTGAGTTGCTGACAGATGAAAGGTGATGCTGTTAGGTGCTAACGTTTATCTATACTATATTAAAAGCACGAAGGCCCTTAGTGAAATGTTGATTGAACTTTTTACCCTTCGTTAAAGGACATCACAATAGACAAAATTGTCATTTACTATTTTTCTTCAAATTATTACTTAATTATTTTTATAATATTTTACCTAATAATTACACACACTTTTATTAAAAGAAAGTCCTTATTCCTTTTGATTTCTTTCCAAATATGGAGACTTGAAGAAGTCATTATATAAGCATATCTCCAAGTAAATTTGGAGAATTGAAAACCTATATATATGTAGCCGCATGTATAGTTCTCAGAAAACTTATGGTTGTCCAATTTGTTTTATAGTTTGTTTTGATTTGATTTAGGTTTAGCTTTTTATTTTTGCTTGATTCTTTGTATTATATTTTATTGAATTAATATCAATAATAATTTTGACTTTCAATTTAGAACTTCGCTGAAGTTCTTGTTTATGCTCTCCTTGATTTTATTGGCTTATGTTCTCCTTGATTTTATTGGCAATCTAAAATGTCAGCCGATCAGGTATGCCTTTATGTTCATTTAAAACGACATGTCGGTCGCCTCTTTTACCTTTGAAAAATAGAGTTTACTTAGGACAAAATTGTAATTAAATTATCTAATATTTAAGACTTTAAACTTAAAAAAATTTTGGTTATTAAATCTTCCTTATTTGAAATATATAAAAAATCCTTATATTTAGGACTTTAAAAATCAATGTTGGAATTCACTAAAAGATTTCACGTATACAAATCCTTGCCTGATTTAGATTGTGTAAAGTAATATAGGCTAACATGAAAGTTGAGTATTTTGCCTATAATATAGGCCTTTGAAAGTTTAAAAATTGTAGCTACATGAAATATATTTTTTCCTGGTAACACCATAATCTCACGTAAATAAGAACACTTTGTCCGTCTCTTATCATATGAAGGGTTTCGTTGATGACCTTTCTATACGAAACACTATGATAGTCTTTCTACGAGTAATTTCCTTCATAATATGAATTTTCTCCCAGAAATCAATTACATGTATCTTCTATATCTATATTTGAATATATTTATTTATTTATACTATATTAAAAGCACGAAGGCCCTTAGTGAAATATAGTTCGCCTTTTTTACCCTTTAAAAATAAAGTACACACTAGACAAAATAATCATTATTTAACTATTTTCCTAATATCTATGACTTTAAACTTACCTAAATTTCAATATTATCTTTTTCCTTATTTAAACTATATAATATACCATAAAAGACATGCCAGCATAATCAATGTAAGAAACTAGCGTGTACTAGAACTCCTTCAAGGTTTAGGAGTGTTGTCTTTGTTTTAGAACTATTGCCGCTTAATTCTTTAGAATTTTACTATTTTGGTAAAAAATAAAGAAAATTAAATTGAAAGAGAATAAATATAAAATGTTACTCTTTTAGTGTGAATATTTTAAAGGTTATTCACTATCCTCTTTACCACAAATAACTTAAAATAATGAAAGGGTACATGTGCATTAAAATTTACCAATAAATAATAGATTTAATTTTAAGTCCAAAATTATTGAAATTTCCTATACATCGTAAATCAAACCTATAAACCTAA
>NW_017671221.1:155789-184840 GCF_001879085.1 Nicotiana attenuata
TTTTTTTTATATTAAACTATTTATAGTAGTTATTAACTCAATTGTAATTACTTTTTTGACTTTATAATATCAAGTTTACAACTATTGAAGTCTCATGTACATCGTAAACCAAACCTATAAAAATATTAGGAATTATCTACAACTAAGTTTAAAAATGACAAGACTATATCTTTGAAAATAATATAATTATAGTAATAATGACAATAATGTACTTTAATATTTTTGTCAAACTTATACATGTTAAAGCTCAAACAATCAGATAAGTGAAACATAAATAAGATACTAAAATTTATATATCGAAATTATACTAATAAATGGTATGTATTTTTGTAAGAAATTTAAGGATGAAATAGTAGGAAAAAATGTATTTTAAATAAATTGTCATTTTTTCATTGAATTTAGTCCAACCAATGACAATGCCTCGCTCTATTTTTTTTTTTAATTAAATTATTTATTGTGAGATACTAATTCAATCGCATTCATTTTTTAGACTTTACATTGTCAGTATTAATTTTTGGAGCTATTAGACCAACCTTTTATTCTCTTTTGTGTCTTGCTTTTAGTATTAAGTCATTAAAATAATAATAATTTTCATGAAACCTCACACATACTCATAAATCACAATAAAGCATCTAAAAACTTATGTCGCCCAAGATTTCTTCATTTTTTGAGTTAACTAATTGGGAACAACATTCAACAGTTTCAAGAATATTTCTTTAACTTTTATTATATAATTTTAAATTAGTCAAATATACAGTCGGATAATATTTATGTAATTTTTTAAAAATCGTGTACTCATTAATATAGGTACACGCAACGCGCGTACCATAAGGCTAGTATATATATATATCTTGGAGTAATTGTTTTATTTTAATCTAAAAACTGGCGAACTAAGACATGAAATACCCGAGATATTTAACTTGTTATTGCTTACTAAACTAAACTTACTATAAACAGTCATCTCTGTTGCAGATCTTATTGAACTGATAGTAAATACTGTTAGCGCATAGAAATTAAACTCTATGGCAAACCTGTTTCCATATTACCTTGCGAATTTCTTTGTATTGGTGAGAGATGACTTGATTTTATCGGGTACGAACAAGAAGATTAGCTAAATTTCTAATTCAAGCGTGGAAATTCGAATTCATTAAAACAGCATGTACCAAATCAATGCTATTGTGTAGAAGTCAATTCAAGAAGCATACATTAATAGACGCTATCGCCATCACCAGCAACAGTGAATGATTCAGTTACCCAATGAGGTAGCTGCCACTGCCCCATTCCTCATGTTCTTTTGCCTCTTACGACAGTTCCCTTCCTCGGTAAGTCTATTGACATCAGTACAATTTTTTTCAACTCTTTGTCCAATAAGTACTTCTATCCAAACCACTTCAGTTCAAGTGATGCTAAAGCTATAGACGAAGATATGGGAATCCAAAACCTAAACGAGGTCTTTTTGGACTCAAAAGATCGAATTAAGTGGGAAAAAAATTAAGTGACCAAACTATATAAAACGCGGTTTTAAAGCACGCTTTACTTTAACGTCTGTTTTGGACGTTAAGGTAAAGCGCGTTTTAAAAAGGCGTTTTATATAAAATGCGTTTTCGAAATACGCTTTACTTATTTTGTGGGCCCACCAATAACTCTTCTGCGCTTAACTGACATAACAATAATTCAAATGGGTAAAACGCATTTTAAAAGAGCGTTTTACCTCAAAAAATTCGACCCCTCCCCCCCCACCCCTCCAGATTGGGCATTGTCTTATTTAATGGCGTTAAAGATTTTGCAAAAATCCATTCAGAAATATACTCTAACTCCTGTTAAATTTTTCTTGTTGTTAAATTCTCAAGTATTTTGTCATAATGTCTGAAGAGCGAAAAGTAAGAGTTTCATTATATTGGGGAGGGAGGGGGGGTGAGGTTGTGGTGGCGAATAACTCAGTGAGCTATAGTTTATCTCCACAGAGTCATGTTAAGTTGTCACTTACAATGGAGTACGATAGACTGGTATCCTTGTTGTGTAATAAAATGAGTGTGAGCAAACGTTCGGTGAACCTTAAAGTAACCGGAAGATGTCTGTATTTTGTCACTCCGCAAGGGGTTGCTTATTACGCTGAGTTTCACATCGAGGATGATGAAAACTCTGAGAGATTTTTCGGAGGACCGGGAATTAATTTGATAAAAATGTTGGAAATGTACGTGAAGGTTGAAGACGTTCGCAATAATGAGGTTGCGCAAAGCAGGGATAACCCTCAATCATCGGGTGGATATTCTGGAGCAGTTTTAGCCGAACAGGTTCCGGTTGAAAGAGTTTGACTGGATCTAAACTTATCTCCACGGGCGAATGAGGAGCGAGGAAATAATTTCTCTCCTACTTTACATACTTCACAAGAGGAGTGGTAAACTTTAATTTTCCTTTGTGTTACGATATTTATTTTATTTGTATTATAATTTTGTATTAATACTCATATATTCAAAGGGGGTACCGTCCAGATATGAGTTTTACAAGTTATGAACCCACGCCCTGTTGAAATATGCCTAGTTTTGGTGTGTTGGATCATGGTGGTCCATCCGGGAGTCACCACCAACAAGATAATGTCCATCATGGAATGTCAACACATTACGACTTGTAAGTGAAGTGATATAGCTATATGTAAAGTATTTATCAATTTGAGCAGCTTATTATTTTGTTGTTTGTGCAGTGAAAACGAGCACGTTGAACCACCTGTCCTGACTCAATTGCCCGAAGATGACGTATTTACTCGGGATCTGGCAGATGCACAGAGTCAGGAAGAGAACAGTAATTATGACAACAATGCCGATGAGTCTGGAGATTGACACACCCTTCCTTGATGAGGGTGGTGATGAGGAGGAAGAGAATGATGGACTTGATTTGACGAGAGAGCATGCTCCACCTCACGTTAAACCACGAGTGTACGAGTCCCACGTACCGTTTTATTCAAGGCATATTCCCTACCTCTATTATTTGCCAAGTATGCCCGATGTGGATGCTCTCACAAGGGATTTTGACGAAATTCGGATAGCAATGTGGGATGAGTCTAGACCAACGGTGCTGGCAAAGGGAATGCTTTTTCCTGATAAAGTGCGCCTAAGCCGGGCGGCAAAAATGTGCAACGTAAAAGAGTGTCGTGAGATGATGGTATGGGAGTCAAGTCCGGATGTATACAAGGTTGTTTGCCGTAGATGGTTTACGGGTTGTCATTGGATGTTGCGTGCAAGCACGAAGAAAACAGGTATGTGGAAAGTGGGTAAATATATTGGCACCCACACTTGTGAAATGGACACATTCAATGGGAGTCACTTCAACTTGGATGTTGACTTGATTTTTCTTGTCCTGATTCCACATATTGAAGCATCCATAAGGTACAAGATCAAAGAGTGCATTACATCCGTCCACCAGGAATATGGCCATACCATTACCAAAAGAAAGGCATTTCTCGAGCGCAAACGTGCATTTGAAATTGTTTATGGTAACTGGGATAAGTCATTTGCAGCTCTACCCAGGTACATGACTGCATTGCAACACTTTAACCTCGGGACCGTTGTTGAATGGAAACTTGAGAGGAGTTCGGGAATACCGGAATATATATTCAAATACGTGTTCTGGGAATTTAAATCAGCAATTGATGATTTTGTGCATTGCCGTCCGGTAATATCCATAGACGGTACTCATGTCTATGGAAAGTATGATATTAAGCTGTTGATCGCCGTTGCAGTAGATGCCAATGGACAAATATTTCCTCTAGCTTTTGCCATCTGTGCCAATGAAAGCCAAGAGACGTGGACGCTATTTTTGAACCACTTGAAGGAGCACGTTGTCAAATAACGTTCAGGTATTTGTCTAATTTCTGATTGGCATGGGGGTATATTAAGTTCTGTAGAGCATTTGCCTGAATGGCAGGAACCGTATGCATACCATCGTTACTGTGTGAGGCACCTGAAGGCCAATTTTCAGAAGGCACATCCCAACAAGGATCTGCATGATTTAATGTGGATGGCTGCAACAGATCACCAAGAGCATAAATTCCTGAGGCACATGGAATCTATCAGGCAGGAAGACGAGGCAGCGTATCATTGGTTACTGCGACATAAGCCTAAAAAGTGGACTTTACATGCGGATGGTGGCAGAAGATGGGGAATTCTGACTACAAATGTGTCAGTCTTTCAACGGGTTTTGATATTTAACATTAATACTTCAGTACAACAATCTAACATAAACCCATTTAAACAACCAAAAAAATTGTCATTCGCCATTATCATCGCTGTCTGGCACTATTTCATTGTCACTGTCTTTAACTTCTTCGTCAACATCGTGTATGTACCCTTCGGGACCAAGGGCATCGTAATCTAGGCCCCAGTTGACACACATTTCTCGCATTTCATCGCTATCATAAAGAAGACCACTTGCCTGATTTCCACAATAATATGGGACTCCTACGTCCAATATCTGTGGTAAAAACATAGGTAGTCCCTCCCACTCGACAACTGTTGGGAAAACAAGATAATCATTGTCTCTATGCAATTTGTCATTTTCTAATAAATTCCAGTACTGATCCTCCGTTCCTCTCAAGAAGTTAAGATCATCCATTGCATGATGAACAACAAGTGCCTTTTCCATCTCTAGAATCTCCTTCATCAGATGCCTAATCACTTCTGGTTCATCTTTGTGTGTGTTTGTTTGCAAGGCTGCAGACAGTGCTTGTGGCACAACAAGCCCATGCCAACGACACAGTACTTCATAATCACACCGTTTTGAGTAAAGGGGAACCCATTGTAGTTTTTCGCCCCAAATTCACATACCTTCAAGCTTTGTAGAATGCGCTTCGCCCTCAATAATGTGCCCTGCGACTTTGAGATCAGTGTGTATATTGATAGGTTGATTTTCCAAGGTACGGAGAACACTATACCACTTGTCATCACTCAAGTCAGTGTAGCAACCTAGCATATTCTTTTAAAGGTAGGGATCGATAGTGTTAAGACGTGATCCATGGGGATCTGTTGAACTACCTTCACCCTTTTTCCTCTTTTTGAACCACTTGTTAAATGTTAGCGGCATTTTTTTAATGGATATTGTAATGTTTATTCAAAAGGTTTTTGAGATACATATGACTTGGTTCAGTTTAAGAAGCTTTCTTATACCCGAAATAATGATTAACACACGAAGCATAGCGCGGTTACATACCACGTTATGTGTATTGTCTTGTCGACCTGATAAAGCTGCCGTTCTGCAAAAGATGTCTTCTGGAAAAGCTGTATTGTACTATAAAGAATCATTAGCACGTGAAGCATATCGCGGTTACATACCACGTTATGTGTGTTGTCTTGTCGACCTGATAAAGTTGTCGTTCCGCAAAAGCTGCTCGCCTGAAAAAGCTGTATTGTACAGTAAATAATCATTAGCACGCGAAGCATAGCGCGGTTACATACCACGTTATGTGTGTTGTCTTGTCGACCTGATAAAGCTGTCGTTATGCAAAATCTGCTCGCCTGGAAAAGTTGTATTATACCGTAAAGAATCATTAGGACGCGAAGCATAACGCGATTACATACCACGTTATGTGTGTTGTCTTGTCCACCTAATAAAGCTGTCGTTCTGCAAAAGCTGCTCACATGGAAAAGCTGTATTGTACCGTAAAGAATCATTAGCACGCGAAGCATAGTGCGGTTACATACCACGTTATGTGTGTTGCCTTGCCTATAAATAAATAGCGCATTTTAGTTATTATCTGCGCTTAACCAAAACAAATAGCAACACTTTCCATAAAAGCAGGTTTTTTTTTCATTAACAAATGTTTGAACGCATTTATGTACCAATGTGCTATTGTGGCAAATGATGTATGGTGTCGTACTGTTGGGTGGGTGGTCATGCTGGGCGCAGATATTGGATGTGTGTAAACAGGTTTGGAGGCAACAACGGAGTTTATTGCAATTTTGAGGTATGGCTTGATGAACCATGTAAGCAGGAATGCTACAAACGATCTTTACAGTATTATGATATGAACAAAAGATACGAACGTGATGAGATTTAAATGAAACGAGAAATTGCGGCGTTGAAGGAGAAACTGAAAGAGGCGGAAGAAGAAAAAAATAAGCTAGAAAAGAAATTTAAGTGGTAGGAGCAGAGAATACCGCGATCGTGACTAAACAATGACATGTGTGTGTTGAGTGTAGTACTTTATCTTTATGTTTTCCGTGTCATGTGTTTTCATTAGTTGTACTGAATTTAAATTGTGTTAAGCTGTTATGTTTGTGTTTGTGTTGTAGTATTAAAATAAAGAAGAACCGGGGAAATAAAAATATAATGCGCATATAATGTAAACATAAAAAAATATTGTTATTATTTACATAAAATACAAAAAAAAAAATCAATGTCTCCCACAGCCTGTGTGCTTCAATGCAGCCGCTGGCCTGAGGCGCATCCCATCCCTCCCGGCTACGCTATCAGGATCATCCTCATCACGTTGCCTCTTTATCGCAGGATGCGCTGCAGCATGATCGTCAGTAGTGTTGGCAGGATCGATATAAGGGGTCGTCGGTCCAGCAACAACCTACAGAAGAATAAGTCAGCTCAGTATATGAAAATATATATTAGTAATGTACGTGTTAAGTCAAAAAAAATTTAAATTTTCTTACCATAGTCTCGTCGGGCTCCTGAATATAAGCATCCGTCGCATCCAGGTCAGCATCGCACAAAGTGGCCTCCGTGACGGGCGGGGATGAAGCCTTAATAAGAAAATTATAAAGTTATTTATGGCGAATCAATGAGATAAAAACAAATTTAAATTTAATAGTAATACAAACATACCTGCGCCTGTGAAAGATCCCCAGCACCCCTCGATGATGAGCCATAACTCAGCCGGCGCCCACCATCCACATCTCGGGTCGGCCGATCCTCAGCATCAGTCGATGGACCTGGAAAGTACTAATCCCAATCCTCTCCGGTAATGCTCGTACCCGTGATCAACAATGGATCTGACGGGGTCACCTGCGAAGTCCCCAGAGTGAGCGGCAGCTGAAGGCTGAATTACGGCATGCTGCCGTGATGCGCGTCAGGCTCATGGAGGTCACCCGGTAGATCAGCTCCAACATCCTCAACAGGTGCCTCAACGCCCCCTTTCTGGGGACCACCTTCTCGCCGACCCCCACGACCCCATGGGACAGCCCTGCCTCGTTGTCCCCTACCTCGTGGGACAACCCTACCTCTATGGTACTGCTATAGCGCCACATAAGCAGGGTGTGTACTAAGCGCTCATCCTCTCGGGCTCACTGCAGTGTACGGACAACCAGCTCTGTAACCTGCCGGCCATACTCGTGCAAAATGGCCGCTCGCTCGCCGGCATGCTGCTGCATCTGCAGTCCTAACTGGTAGAATAAATGTAGGCCAATAGCCTGCACTGCGTGTAAAATATAAATTACGGAACGCTAGGTTACATTTATAAGTAAGAATATCAAATAACATACCAATGCCTCGTGCCTCCCGGCGTATGGAACGTACCGACCGCCAGTTCGATGAATGGGATTCCCGACAAAAAGTCGGGTATCGCCGCGGTACCAGCCCATATAATCATGCTCAGTATCCTGCCGACTCGGTGAAGGGGGGGGGGTGGAGGAATTAGGTCAAATCGCCGGTCCCAAGTATCGATCTGCTCCTCTAGCCATGCCACATATGCCTGGTCCATCCTGGAATGATCATCCCGTTGGAAATGTGTGGTCTTCCAGGTGTGCGGTGTCGGTACGAGCTGCGGACGGCCAAACTAGCAAAGTACCCGCTCGGTGGCATGATGCTCCAAAATATCAAGGCACATCAACGGGACGGAAGAGGCCCACATAAGTCGGCCTACCGAGCAATAAGCAGGCAAGCCAGCTATGAGCGCGTCGCTGTGTGGCGTCCAGATGAACTATTAAGTAACAATAGAAAACGTGAGTATATGCAACATATGTGAAGCTATACCAGGTAAACTTAGGTATACATTTACCTGTGCGCCCTCCAGCAAATCCAAGATACCCTGCACAAGGGGAGATTATGCCGAGCCTCGTACTCACGCGTATATCCCCATCGGAGAACCCACCTCCTAGCTAGAGGGAGAAACGTTGGTGGTACATCCGGAGCTAATGCTGGCAGAGGTGGCTGCAACTGCAGGAACCGCTCCTAGGCCAAAACCTAACATTAGAAGTTAACGTAAAATTTAAGATATATTTTTACTAGGTTTGTTAAAATGAATAGAGTATTCGAATATGTTGTCACCTGTAGTAGCGGTAATCCAGCAACATCACGTTGGGTGCCTAAGCTCGCCCGACACATCTGCCTATTTAAGTAGGCGAGAACAGCAGCCCCCAGCTGTATTGGGGTAAATCATCTAGCTGCTCCAGATGATGAAGAAATCTCAAGCTGACTAGGTTCCCCGAAGTGTTCGGGAACAAGACCCCTCCATACATAAGGAGTAGTGATAGTAGACGATAGTTATGCAATTTAGATACTATTTACACTCTAATTTGGCTGCACTTTTTGAATGTAAAAGATAACAAAATGCTCTAATTAAGAGTTTTACGTTTTGCAGGAGCCACTCCGAGCTAGGAGGAAGCTAAAGAGTGTTTTGGAGTCAATATGGAGCATGGAAGGCCAATCGGAGGATAGCACGGTCGAAAAGGAGAAAGAAGATCACGTGCCAGCTCCGCGGTCAGATCCGCGGCCGCGGACAGAACAATTACCAGATCCGCGGTCCAATCCGCGGCTGCGGACGGGCTGACGGGAGCCAAGAACCCAGGGTCAATTATGTAATTTCCAGGGCGACTAACCTAAACCTATATGAAGCCTAATTCGTCCAAAAGAGAAAGAGAGCTGTTTTTAGAGAGATTTTGAAGGCAAGAACATGGGAGAAAGACAGACAATTTCCTTAGAGTTTTTATATTCTTCTTTTTAATTCCATTGTTGATTATGAGTTTATATAGTGAATTTTTATATATTAGCATGAGTAGCTAAACCCGTCATCTAGGGTTGATGAAACCAATTGTTGGATGAAGTCTTGACTTTGTTTTGACATAATTGAGCCATTTTACTCTATGATTGTTCAACTACGCGTTGTCTTGTGATTAATTGAAAGGGCCCTTGATTAATCGTGTCTAGTTATCTTGTGTTGCTTGAGAAAGAACACTTGGTTAGATTGTTGTTGAACAACACCATTTTCGGGTAAGTTAAGAGATTAATTACTTGAATTTAAAAGCAGGGTTAGAGATAACGAAGCTTTGGTGAGATAATTCTGAGTTGCATAAATTGTTAACTAGAGTAGTTCGAGAGAATGCTTCTGGTAAATTATCGTAATTGATCGAGAGATAATTGCAGTAACCCAAAACTCATATTTCTTATAGGTGTAACGGCGAGATTATAGCTAACGTCTCAGGAATTAATCCGAAAATTGGAAAAATCAATAACCCTAGACCATTTTACCAATGAATTCAACTCTATTCTAGATTATTGCTAGTTTTATTGTTATTTTTCCTTAGTTAACTAAATTCTACTCATTATCCTTTAAAAATCTTGCATCCAGGAATTGTTTGAGCTTGTCATAAGCAGTGTTAAAAGTTTTAGTAAATAGGTTATTTTCCTATGGGATTCGACTCCGGACTGAACCGGATTATATATTTGCAGCGACCGCTTAGTCCTTTTTATAAGGCATAGTTGGGCGTGACCAAATTTTAGCGCCATTGCCGGGGAACTAACGATGTTATTTATTGCAACTTGGAAGAATTTCTAGGATTACTAGTTTAGATCAATTTTTTGTGGTGTTAAAAATATTTCCATTGAAATTCTCACGTTCGAACTCTTCTATGACTCAGGTGCATGCCTAGAAGCTCTTTGAGAACTGGTGAACTCTTTGAAGGACTCTCAGATCCCGAGAAAGCATTCCGGACATTGAACCGGGCTAACAAGAAAAGCAAACAGCTGAAACAAAACGAACAAATTTAAATTTAAATGGGTGACGTAGAAAACGTCAACGGGAATAACAGGAATGATCGAGATGACCCAAACGTCAGAGTGGTAGCACCTCTTCTGCCGGAAGCTAATCTTTATGATTGGGCGCGACCAACTGCTGATAACCTGGCCACAGCAATTGCGGTTCCTCCCATACAAGTGGAGACATTTCAGATTACCAACAACATGCTGCACCTGTAAGGTCTGTTCTCCGGGTCATACATCGAAGACCCACAACAACATCTGAAGAACTTTCTATCAATATGTGTCACTCAAAGACAACCGAATGTGACTGATGAGGCAATCGAATTATTACTGTTCCCATTCTTAATGATCGGGGAGGCTCAAAATTGGCTGAATTCGCTCCCAATAAACTCCATTGCTACTTGGGAGGAGCTAGTCAAGTAGTTCTTAAACAAGTTTTATCCACCCAACAAAACTGCGAGGCAGATTGATGAGATATTGCAATTCAAGCAGAATCCAACTGAGACTTTGCAAGAGACCTGGGAGAGGTTTAAGGGTATGTTGGTGAAGTGTCCTCAGCATGGCATTCTGGATCAGATGCTGGGACGGAGATTCTATATGGGTTTGGCTAACAGTCTGAAGGGCAATGTAGATGCTTCTGCTGGGGGTGCATTCTTGAGCAAAACCTTCACAGAGAGTAAGATTCTTCTTGACAAGATGTCTCAAAATTCAGGTTGGATGACGAGAGACACAACACTCACTCCAATAGTGCATTCTGTCGCTCTTGACCCAAACAACACAAATGCAGAAAACATAGCCACTCTTATGACCCAGATGAGCTTGCTGACAAAGAAAATCGATGAGATGGGTATGAAGCAGGTGCACATTGTTGATACCACAAATGGAGGCTTATGTACTCCTTGCATAAACCAGTCATATGTGTGCTCGTGGAGTGGAGAGAATGACAACCAGGGTTTCAAAGAAGACATGAATTATGTCAATAATTTTGGAGGTCAGAGGCAAGGTGGGCAGCAATGGGGACCAACATCAAACCAGCAGTACATACCAAACCAGCCACAACACAACCCCAATCCAGGAGGAGCACGACCACAAGGCCAAGTCGTGCCTTATCAAAGGTAGCAGGGCTATAATCAGCAGCACCGGCAACAGTTGACCTACCAACCACCTCATCTACAGCAGGATAGTAACATGATCGAAATCAGGGGTATGTTGCAACAACTCTTTAGGACAATTGGAAAGATGCAAGAGAAGTTAGCTGCACATGATTCAGCAATCAAAGGCATTGAAACTCAATTGGGAAAGCTATCTATGGCCTTGAACAATAGCCCACAAGGAACATTGCCTGCAGATGCAAACATTAATCCAAATGAGCAAAACCTAAATCAGCTCATGGCAGTAGAGTCTCAGGAATGGGAGAGATTTAGATAGGGAGCAAGAAGTTGCTCAATCTAGGAGAGAGACAACGCCAACTACTCCAACTACTCCAGTTACATTAGAGATAGATGAGTCAGCAGAGCTCACCGAGGTTGTAATCGAGCAAGCACATGTTGACAAGGGTAAGGAGAAGGAAGGTGAGAAACTCCCAGAACAGGTAGTAGAAAAAGCTTCCAGCAAAGAAAAGACACAAAGCAGTGGGCAGAGGTTGGTTCCTACACCATTCCGTCAGAGGTTGGCAAAGCAAAATAAAGATGATCAATACAGGAAATTCATGGAAATGCTCAGACAAATTCAATTGAATATTCCATTGATGGATGCTTTGAGGAAAAAGCCATGGTATGCAAAAATGATGAAGGACCTGATGTCGCCAAAATTTGACTTCCAGGACCTGTCCACTATAACTCTGACGCAGACCTACAGCGCGATAGTGACAAGGCCTATGGCTCAAAAGGTGTCTGATCCAGGTAGTTTCACTATCTCATGCACCATTGGGAAATATGCTTTTGCTAAAGCATTGTGTGACTTGGGAGCCAGTATAAACTTGATGCCCTTGGAAATCTATACAAAACTGGGCATTGGCAGAGCTAGACCAACCTCAATGTTGGTGCAACTGGCTGATCGCACAGTCAAAAGACCGACAGGAATTCTTGATGATGTGCTTGTTCAAGTGGGGAAATTTGTATTCCCTGCAGACTTCGTCATTCTTGACTGTCAAGTGGATGAAGAGATACCAATCATTCTGGGCAGGCCGTTTTTAGCCACTGGGAGAGCATTGATTGATTGTGAGACTGAAGAATTAAAAATGAGGTTGAAAAATGAAGAGGTAATATTCAATGTTCAACAATCTATGAGGAGACCCATCGAATTTGCAAATTGCTCATTAGTGGAGGCCGTAGATGTAATACTACAAGAGGAGGATGAGACTGTTAATGTCAGGGAGTGGAAGCCTGCTTGATGAATCTGGAAAATGTGGATGGTGAAGAGTTGGTAGAGTGGGCCATGGCTCTTGAAGGTCAAGGGTTCTGGAAAAGGGAACCCGAGTTCGAGCCCCTACACTTAGAAGAAAGAACAACAACACCTGCGAAACCATCGATAAAGGAGCCACCATAGTTGGACCTCAAACCGCTTCCAGCGCATCTCAGGTACACTTTCTTAGGGCATAATTCTACTTTACCTTTATTATATCATCCGATTTGAGAGCTGTACAGGTAGAGCAACTCCTACAGGTGTTACAAGACTGTAAGACTGCTATTGGTTGGACCACGGCAGACATAAAGGGTATCAACCCAGCTTTTTGTATGCACAAGATTCTCTTAGAAGAAGGGCACAAACCTTCCAGAGAACATCAACGAAGGCTGAACCCAAATATGAAAGAGGTGGTGAAGAAGGAAGTGATCAAATGGTTAGATGCGAGTATCATCTTCCCCATCTCTGACAGCAATTGGGTCAGCCCTGTTCAGTGTGTGCCGAAGAAGGGAGGAATGACGGTCGTACAAAATGAGAATAACGAGTTGATCTCGACTCGTACTGTCACGGGATGGCGGATTTGCATGGATTATCGGAAATTGAACACAGCCACCCGGAAGGACCATTTTCCCTTGCCATTCATTGACCAAATGCTGGACAGGTTGGCTGGGCGATCTCACTTCTGTTTCTTCGATGGATATTCGGGGTACAATCAGATCTCAATAGCCCCCAAAGACAGAGAGAAAACATCATTCACCTGTTTGTATGGCATCTTTGCCTTTCGGAGAATGCCTTTTGGACTTTGCAATGCACCGGCTACATTCTAGCGGTGTATGTCAGCCATTTTCACGGACATGGTTAAAGACATTATGGAGGTATTTATGGATGATTTCTCCGTGGTGGGGGATTCATTCGAGGACTGTCTTCACAATTTAAGAAGAGTGCTCAGAAGATATGTGGAGACAAATTTAGTGCTGAATTGAGAGAAGTGCCATTTTATGGTACAAGAAGGGATAGTCTTGGGGCATTGAGTTTCCAGCAAAGGAATTGAGGTTGACCATGCTAAGGTTGACGTGATTGAGAAGTTGCCACCGCCCACTGCGGTCAAGGCAGTGAGAAGTTTCCTTGGGAATGCTGGGTTCTACAGGCGATTCATAAAAGATTACTTTAAGATTACTAACCCTTTATGCAAACTCCTTGAAAAGGATCAGCCCTTTGTGTTTTCTAATGATTGCTGGTTAGCGTTTGAGGAGCTGAAGAAGAGATTGGTGACTGCACCCATCATTTTTGCACCCAACTGGGAGCAACCGTTCGAGCTCATGTGCGACGCAAGTGACTATGCTATAGGAGCAGTATTGGGGCAGCGAAAGGATAAGTTGCTGCACCCAATTCATTATGCAAGCAGAACCCTAAGCGGTGCACAACTCAATTACACTGTTACGGAAAATGAGATGTTGGCTGTAGTTTTTGCATTCGACAAATTCAGGACGTACTTGATTGGTTCAAAAGTTATTGTTTATACTGACCATGCAGCAATTAGGTACTTGATAGCAAAGAAGTATTCAAAGCCACGCTTGATCCGCTGGGTTCTTTTGCTACAAGAATTCGATCTGGAGATCCGTGACAGAAAAGGGACCGAGAACCAGGTAGCAGACCACCTCTCAAGGTTGGAAGGAGCTGAAAAGAAGGTAGAGGTTGAAGATATAACAGAGACATTCCTGGATGAACAGTTACTAGCAGTGACAATGGAGGAGACACCATGGTATGCTGATATTGCTAATTATTTAGCAAGCGGTATTGTTCCTTATGAACTATCTTCAATTCAAAAGAAAAAGTTCTTTCACGATTGTCAGTTTTATTATTGGGATGAACCTCTACTTTTTAAATTATGTGTAGATAACATGATCCGGAGGTGTATCCCCGAGAAAGATCAACCTTCTGTTTTGCAGGCTTGCCATGCTTCACCATATGGTGGACACTTTGGAGGGATTCGGGCAGCAGCTAAGGTGTTGGAATCGGGTTTGTATTGGCCAACTCTGTTCAAGGATGCCCATGCTTGGGTGAAAAGTTGCGATGAGTGCCAAAGGACAGGCAACATATCTCGACGTCACGAGATGCCGATGACTACTATTCAAGAGGTGGAGGTATTCGACATGTGGGGGATTGACTTTATGGGGCCATTCGTCAGCTCGTATGGTAACAAATACATATTGGTGGCAGTTGACTATGTCTCCAAATGGGTTGAAGCTGTGGCTCTCCCAACCAATGATGCAAAGGGGGTGACAGGCTTTCTAAAGAAAAACATCTTCACACGTTTTGCCACCCCGAGAGCTATGATCAGTGATGGTGGAACCCATTTTTGCAATAGAGTGTTCGCACAGTTGTTGGAAAAGTATGGAGTTCGTCATAAGGTGACCACCCCTTATCACCCACAGTCAAGCAGGCAAGTTGAAGTGTCAAACCGGGAAATCAAAAGTGTCCTAACCAAGACAATGAATGCCACAAGGACTGATTGGGCGAAGAAGCTGGGTGATGCATTATGGGCGTACCGCACAACATTTAAAACTCCAATTGGTATGTCACCATACAAGTTGGTGTTTGGAAAAGCATGTCACCTTCCGGTAGAGCTCGAGCATAAAGCCCTTTGGGCACTGCGGCAGTTGAATTTGGATATGGAGACCGCGGCACCAGTAGATTCACTGGGTTACATGAACTCGAGGAATTCAGGTTCCATGCATTTGAGAATGCAAGATTGTACAACGAAAGGATGAAAATGATGCACGATAAGCATATTCTAGATCGGAACTTCAATCCCGGAGATCTAGCGTTGTTATACAACTCGAGACTAAGACTGTTTCCTGGTAAATTGAGGTCCCGATGGTCAGGACCCTTCAGATAAAGTGGTGATATCTTTGGAAGAGCCCCAATATATGAGCGAAGAGTAATAATGAAAGCCTGCGTCGTGCCGCGATGTTAAATCAGGCACTTCCTGGGAGGCACTCCATGGTTTGTTGTAAATCGTCGTGCCGCGACGTTAAATTAGGCGCTTTTTGGGAGGCAACCCAATATTTTTTTTCTTTATTCTTATTTTTGTAATTGATTTTTGAACGGTGACAATATTGATCGATCTACTATGGTGCAGGAACGAAGCGGGGTGACGAAATTATCCCGGAGATAGGCAAAAGTGCGAAAAAAAGCAAAAATAAAAAATCGGGATGCTTAATCCGCAGCCGCGGATCTAACCGCGGATTTTGCAGAAGTTGTGTCCGTGGCCGCGGATCCGGTCGCGGATCTGGCGCCGTTCAGGTTCAATTTTTTTAGTTTTTTTCTTTTCTTTTCTTTTCTCTTTTCCCCTTTTTAATTAAGTTTTTCTAATTAAGTCCCCCCCAACCATCCGCCCACTCCCTCACTCTTTTCTCACCCCCTTAAAAAAAACAACTCTAAAGCCCTTCCCCTTCCCCCTAATCACAAAACAACAGACCCCTCCCCCTTCTTCTCCCCAATTTTTTCTCACTTAACAAAATCTCCTCCCCTTCTCCCTCTTCTCTNCCTCTTCTCCCAATTTTTCTCACTTTACAAATCTCCTCCCTTCTCCCTCTTCTCTATTCAACACTACCCAAGCTCCTCTCACAGATTTTCAAGTAAGTACATGCTTCTACCTTCTTCTTTTTTAGTTTTTTTTCCCGATTTTTTAGTAAGTGTAGGAAAGTAGAAGTATGGGTATTCTTATCTTTATTTTTGTTTGTTGGTATATATGTTGGTATGTGAGGACATTAGGTTGGTTGGGTTGGGAAGACATTATTGAATTGTGAAGTATGGAAGTTTAATTGAGTCTTTGGGTACGTTGGGGGGCATATGCACATTAGGTGTTTGTTGAATTGCCACAATGAGTTTTTTAGTATAAATTGTGACCAATGGTGCGGGTGAAGTCTGAGTAACCGCCCTTGGTTCACATATTCCGCCGATTATTGATAGCGGTGGTTGTCGTGTAGGTACCATGAGATCTTCAAAGAAGAGATGCACTACCGATGCTTCATCAACTGGTCATGGAGGCTCGTCCCGGGCACGGGCACCAGCCAGTTCAGCTCAGTTAGATCGCACCAGGTTTGTCTCCAGAGCTGCCTAAGACCGTTTCGGTTGGAAGGCTATTAGAAAGCCTGTACCGGAAAGGGGAGTTGACAGGGGATCCCTCCAGGCTGAGTGCCCCAATATGTATAGGGAGTTGGTTAGGCGTAAGCTAGACATCTTCTTCGAAGAGCCGGAGGACGGTAACTTGATGCTTGTTAGGGAATTCTACGCCAACTGTTCTGAACATGAGGATCACATCTGCACTGTGCGACAAAAGTAGGTGAATGCCTCGATTTGAAGCCATCAGGAGAGTGTATCGTTTGCCTGTATTCACTCGGGAGGTTGATTACTATGATACTTACCGGCGAGAACAACCAAATTAGCAATTGTTTTTCAGAACTACCTGTGTACCAGACAAAGAGGTACTGTGGTTTGTACCGGGATCGAAGTTGCACTCAGCCTCACTCACCTTTGAAGGAAAGTGTTGGTTCTACATCATAGTCGACTGCTGCCGTTGCACAATACCACTGAGGTAAATGGTCCGAGAGCTGCTTTGATCTGGTGCTTTATGAATGGCCAAGATTTTGATGTGGCCAAGGTTATTCATTTTGAGATGTTCATCCGTTCCACACTGAGTAGGTATGGGTTCTTCTTCCCATATCAGGTCACTAGATTGTGCCGGGCTGTAGGGGTGCCAGAGATCCCCACTGTGGATGGCAAGGTGAAGAAAGAAACAAAGTTTTGGGCATCCAAAATGACCATTGGGAAAGACACGGTGGCGCCCGGTTCAACTAATAGTGATGATTCTGAGGCGTCAGAGGAGAGCGATGAAGAGAATGAGGAAGTTGGGCCTTCTTCAATTCCACGGGAACAAGTTGGGTCATCCTCATCCCCATGAGAACAAGTAGCCACGGTTGAAGGATCATCTGCAGTCAAACGGAGTACGCAGATGACCGCCTTAGAACAGGAAATGGCAGGGTTGCGCACTTCAGTCACGAAATTGGGGACTAGAGTTGATGCTTTGGCCACCCAAAATGCGAAGTCGAAGAAGAAAATCATGGGCTGGCTGCGTGTGCTGGGGAGGGCGTGTCATCTCGACGCAGGCACTGTCTCCGATCAAGACTGATCTTCCAGGGAAGTTCCTTTACCTCGCATTACTTTATTTTGCATGACATGGGGACATGCCATTATTTTAAGTGTGGGGTGTGGACACTTTTTTGGTTTGTTGTATGTAGAATAGTTTTGTAGTTTGTTTACATAAATCACTTTCGACTTGTACCGACAATGGATATCATTCGACGGGTTTCTTGTGGGACTAAAGTCGACCAAAAACACACACACACACACACACACAAAGATTTTCATTTGTAGTAGTGTATCAATTCCCCCTTGGTTTTTCTTTAAGCCACAGTTCTTTTCCAAGGGTTTGATTTGAACCGGGTGTAGTTAGTTTTTTTATTATTGTTAGTAGGAACTTGTGGGCTATGGGCGGAAATAGAAATAGGATCTCTTAACGTCGTAATGCCTTGAATATAGCGGGTACTCTAGTGTGACGCTTAGGCTCAGTTGTCGACTCTTGTAAGAATGCCTTAAACTGTATGTTCTTAATTTGGCTAAGTACCCTGATTAGAGTGTTTGATGATCCAATCTAGAGTGAGTCATGTGCCATGTGTGTGTGAGGCTTGTTGTATTCTGTGCACGATATTTGATGCCTAAAACTTGCCCCGTGTGTCTGCAAAGCGAAATAGTAGTCTTGTTTAGTCTGGGAAGTAATATAGGCATTTCTTTGTTGAACCATATATATACTTCATCCACCCATTTGTTATGTATCGTAGTTAACCCCGTTGAGCCTGTAATCCTGTTTCTTTGGCAACCACATTACAAGCCTTACCCAATTGTTTGAATTAACCATCTATTTGAACCTTTTCATCTCTCATGAGCACTTGAATTGTTATGAACTTTGTAAAAGTTAAAGTGTGGGGTGGTTGGTTTGGCTTTTGAGTGAAACTAATGAAATAGGGAGAAAGGTGCACTATGTTGAAAAAAAAAGTAAGAGCCACTTAAAAAAAAGAAAAAAAAATTTAGTTGTATTGTTGTGGAAAGTATTCCTTAGTAAGTGGTGTCTCTTGATGTAATTGTTCTTAAAGAAGAAGGGAGTTAATATATAGTGATGTGAAGGTGGAGTCATGGTTTGACATAAGTGTGGGGTTTTGAATGTTAATGTACATGTATTAAAGTGCTTAGGGAGGTGTAGCCACTCGTATATCTAAATGTATCATACCCTTCCCGCAGCCTACATTGCAACCAAATATAGCCCTACTTGATCCTAGACTGAATGAGTTCGATTAGTAGAGTAGTACACTACGGGCAATCCTATGGTGCATATTTTGTAGCATATGAATGTTATTTCTGAGGGTGAGTGAATTATGTTTATATTGAAGTTCCTCAGTGTGTGTGCTTGTTATTGATTGTGGAATGAGTCTATTTTGTTGTGAGCAGGCATTTGATTCATGAAGGAGAGGTAAGTTTGGACCTCTGAGTTAGGGTAAGTAAGCTGGTTAGGAATATGGCGTGGCTCATGGGAGTCAACTCTTGAGGTGTGGATGTTACACTAATGTACTCAATCTATGAGGAATATTCTTGGTGTGGCGAGTTAGGGAAGTCGCTCGGGGAAGTTAGGCCTTTGTAGAGTGTGGTTTGATTGCTCGAGGACGAGCAAAGGTTTAAGTGTGGGGTGTTGATAGTAGACGATAATTATGCAATTTAGATACTATTTACACTCTAATTTGGCCGCACTTTATCAATGTTTGAATGAAAAAGATAACAAAATGCTCTAATTAAGAGTTTTACGTTTTGCAGGAGCCACTACGAGCTAGGAGGAAGCTAAAGAGTGTTTTGAAGTCAATATGGAGCGTGAAAGGCCAATCGGAGGATAGCACGGTCGAAAACGAGAAGGAAGAGCAAGTGCCAGCTCCGCGGTCAGATCCGCGGCCGCAGACAGAACAAGTGCCAAATCTACGGTCAGATCCGCGGTCTAATCCGCGGACGGGCTGACGGGAGCCAAGAACCCAGGGTCAATTATGTATTTCCAGGGCGACTAACCTAAACCTATATGAAGCCTAATTCGTCCAAAAGAGAAAGAGAGCTGTTTTTAGAGAGACTTTGAAGGCAAGAACACGGGAGAAAGACAGACAATTTCCTTAGAGTTTTTATATTCTTCTTTTTAATTCTATTGTTGATTATGAGTTTATATAGTGAATTTTTATATATTAGCATGAGTAGCTAAACCCGTCATCTAGGGTTGATGAAACCAATTGTTGGATGAAGTCTTGACTCTGTTTTGACATAATTGAGCAATTTTACTCTATGATTGTTCAACTACGCGTTGTCTTGTGATTAATTGAAAGGGCCCTTGATTAATCGTGTCTAGTTATCTTGTGTTGCTTGAGAAAGAACACTTGGTTAGATTGTTGTTGAACAACACCATTTTCGGGTAAGTTAAGAGATTAATTACTTGAATTTAAAAGCAGGGTTAGAGATAATGAAGCTTTGGTGAGATAATTCTGAGTTGCATAAATTGTTAACTAGAGTAGTTCGAGAGAATGCTTCTAGTAAATTATCGTAATTGATCGAGAGATAATTGCAGTAACCCAAAACTCATATTTCTTATAGAGTGTTACGGCGAGATTATAGCTAACGTCTCAGGAATTAATCCGAAAATTGGAAAAATCAATAACCCTAGACCATTTTACCAATGAATTCAACTCTATTCTAGATTATTGCTAGTTTTATTGTTATTTTTTCTTAGTTAACTAAATTCTACTCATTATCCTTTAAAAATCTTGCATCCAGGAATTGTTTGAGCTTATCATAAGCTGTTAAAAGTTTTAGTAAATAGGTTATTTTCCTATGGGATTCGACTCCGGACTGAACCGGATTATATATTTGCAGCGACCGCTTAGTCCTTTTTATAAGGCATAGTTGGGCGTGACCAAGTAGCAGCAACCTCATATACTGGTGAACATGATAATCCGGTGTATCGCCATCGATGTCAGGATGCAATATCTCCAAATACTCTCGAATAGTCGTAAATGAAAAACGACTGGCCCCAGCCAGTGCATTCTCATCCTGTGGCCGAAAACTAGTGAGCTGCTGCAGCATGTCCAGGTATTGCGCACTTTTCATCTCTCTCATGGCCTGCGACAGAGCAACGGGGTGTCCATCAACGGGAAGCCCATATATAGCCTCCACGCCCTGCAGTGTGATGGTGGCCTCGCCAATGGGCAAGTGAAATGTGTGCGTCTCCGGTCGCCACTGCTCTATCAGGGCCGTGACCAAAAACCAATCGAGCTGCAACCGCTCGATCTCTAAAATCCTTTAGAAGCCCGTATCCTGCAGGCGTCTGACTACATGGGGATGCAGAACTTTGCCCTTCAGAAAGTCCCACATGTCGTCCACTCTCCTGACGCGGAGAGTCTGGGCCAGTAACTCTCCCTCCCATATGTGGGCGAACCTATGATCGCCCTGTAACGACAGTAGCTCATCGCTTGAAGGTCCGGGATGAATAGGCGGCACCTCCATGTCGTCTACTGTAAATTAAACAACATTAATTACATGTTAGTTTTATAATTTTATATGTGTGTTTGTAAATTAAATAATTAATTTTTATATTATACAATATTTACTTATTATGTGTTCACATAAGGGTTCCAGGCTCGATATTTGTGGTCCAATAGCACCGAGATATCCTGAATTCTTGTATGTGTTAGTTTTATTATTTTACATGTTAGTTTTATAATTTTATATGTTTGTTTGTAAATTAATTAATTTTTATAATTATACAATATTTACTTATTGTGTATTCACATAAGGGTTTCAGGCTCGATATTTGAGGCCCAGTAGCACCAAGATATCCTGAATTCTTGTATGTGTTAGTTTTATAATTTTATATGTTTGTTTGTAAATTCAATAATTAATTTTTATAATTATATAATATTTACTTATTAAGTATTCACATAGGGGTTCCAGTCTCGATATTTGAGGCCCAGCAGCACCAAGATATCCTGAATTCTTGTATGTGTTAGTTATATTATTTTACATGTTAGTTTAATAATTTTATATGTTTGTTTGTAAATTAAATAATTAATTTTTATAATTATATAATATTTAATTATTGTACTCACATATTGGTTCCGGGCTCGATATTTGAAGCCCAGTAGCACCAAGATATCCGGAAAATATTATTCTTTTCTCATGTTATTTTCTTACGATCATTGACTATAATTGGACAGAGTTTGTGTTTAATCTATCAATTATTTTGACGTATTTTTGAGTATAAGAGATACTTAAACTACAGGGATACTACGCTAAAAGACACTACATTTTACTACGCAAAAGGCACTACATTTTACTACCCTAGAAGGGCACGATATTACTAGTCTTTAAGCAAATAAATAATATAAACCAGATAAAAATAACAAATACATTTAATCACAAAACATTTACGAAAATACATATACAACAGTAAAAAGTAACTTATTTAATATTGTTTTTAACAAATAATAATGACTTCTCAATTTTTACATATTTTTTTAGCACACTAATATTTAAGTCCGGATAAAAATAACATATCAGTTTAATCACAAAAAAAAGCACAAAACAACATAGAACACATTTATAACAACTAATATGCATTTTGTATACGAGTTTTGACAAAAACTAAATCGGAATACCTCGATTTATGTTTTTTTGAAAGTTGAAGAATTGAAGATTTTAGTCCGAAACGAGCAACCACTACGAGAGAAGGCAGCTAGAATGCGGGACCAACACTCTTTACTTTTTGTGGGACGGTGGGGTCCACTCGTGTGTTTTTGGGCCGTTAATTGTGGGGGGGGGGGGGTAGCTTCTGTTTAAACGTGGGGAAGGGAAGGGGACGGGTATTTGAAGATGAAAAACGTGGTTTATTAAGGCGTTTTATATATAGCTCTTTATTAAACCACACTTTATATGAACGTCTAATCAGCTTCAGGTAAAGCGTATTTCGAAAACGCGTTTTATATAGAACGCCTTTTTAAAACGTGTTTTACCTTAATGTCCAAAACGAACGTTAAAGTAAAGAGCGCTTTAAAAACGCGTTTTATATAGTTTGGTCACTTTATTTTTTTCCACTTATTTTGGTCTTTTAAGTCCAAAAAGACTAAGTTTTGAACTAGAAACTCAATGACAGTTCGTGCTATGATACGACAAGTCTTTTATTAATCTATATCAGTACATTTTACTAGTGTGTTATTATTAGACATCATAATTTTTTTAAACTCTTGGCCATGTGCTCAGTATTAATGCGGGTCACATCACTACCACATCTGCAGTTGCAATTAGGAGCATTTGAATTGTCACTTAGGTACTCATTTGGTCTAGCGGGGTTGGGGAAGATCTAATCTTCCTCTTAACGCAAATTTTGAATAAACAGTTGTTTAATGAGGAATAATGACACCTGAATGTGGGTATTTAACGTTTACTCTGTCATGTTTGGTGACTGACATGGTCGCAACACCCAAAGGTGATAATACATCCCACTCTTTGACACGTAAAATACTTGGTCACTTCATTTTTTTCCTATTTATTTCGGTCTTTTGAGTCCAAAAAGACTACATTTAGGTTTTGGACTGGAAACGAGTTCGGAACCTAAATATTGTGTTTTTGACTCAAAATACATAAATAGGTGGAGAAAAACTTAGTGGCCAAAATATGTAAAACACAGTTTTGAACTACGTTTTACATTAACGTCCGTTTAGGACGTTAAGGTAAAACGCATCCGGAGCTAATGGTGGTAGAGGTGGCTGCAACTGCAGGAACCGCTCCCAGGCCCAAACCTAACGCAAAAAGTTGACGTAAAATTTAAGATATATTTTTACTAGGTATGTTAAAATGAATAGAGTATTCGAATATGTTGTTATCTGTAGTAGCGGCAAAAATCAGCAACGTCACGCTGTGTGCCCATGCTCGCCCGTCACATCTGCTTGTACAAGTAGCCGAGAACAGCAGCACCCCAGCTGTACTGGGGTAAATCATCTAGCTGCTCAAGATGATGAAGAAATCTCAAGCTGACTAGGTTCCCCGAAGTGTTCGGGAACAAGACCCCTCCAAACATAAGGAGTAGCGCCAACCTTGTATACCGGTGAATATGCAGATCATCTGTCTCGCCAGTGATGTCGGGGTGCAATACCTCCAAATACTCTCGAATAGTCGACAACCGAAAACGACTGGTCCCAGCCAGTACATTCTCATCCTGTGGCCGGAAACCAGTGAGCCGTTGCAGCATGTCCAAGTACTGCACACGTATCATCTCTCTCATGCCATGCGGCAGAGCAACAAGGAGTCCGTCAACGAGCAACCCATATAAAACCTCCACGTCCTGCAGTGTGATGGTGGCCTCGCCAATGGGCAGGTGGAATGTGTGCGTCTCTGGTCGCCACCGCTCTATCAGGGCCGTGACCAAAGACCAATCGAGCTGCAGCCGCCCGATCTCCAAAATCCTGTAGAAACCCGTCTCCTGAAGGCGTGTGACTACACAGGGATGGAGAACTCTGTCATGCAGAAAGTCTCACATGTCGTCCACTCTCCTGACGCGGAGAGTCTGGGTCAGTAACTCTTCCTCCCATATGTGGGCGGACCTATGATCGCCCTGTAACGACAGTAGCTCATCGCTGGAAGGTCCGGGATGAATAGGCGGTACCTCCATGTCGTCTACTGTAAATTAAACAACATTAATTACATGTTAGTTTTATTATAATTTTATATGTTAGTTTGTAAATTAAATAATTAATTTTTATAATTAAATATTCACATATGGGTTCCAGGCTCGATATTTGCGGCCCAGTAGACCAATTTATCCTGAATTTTTCTATGTGTTAGTTTTATATTTTACATGTTAGTTTTATAATTTTATATGTTTGTTTGTAAATTAAATAATTAATTTTTATAATTATATAATATTTAATTATTAAATATTCATACATGGGTTCCAGGCTCGATATTTGCAGCCCAGTAGCACCAAATATATGTTGACTATAATTGGACAGGGTTTGTGTTTGATCTATCAGTTATTTTGACGCATTTTAAGTATAAGATATACTTAAACTATAGGGAAACTACGCTAAATGGCACTACATTTTACTACGCTAAAAGGCATTATATTTTACTACCCTAAAAGGGCACTATATTACTTGTCTTTCAGCAAATAACTAATATAAACCAGATAAAAAATAACAAATACATTTTAATCGCAAAACATTCACAAAAATACATATAAAATAGTAATAGTAATTTATTAACATTTTTATTAACAAATAATAATAATTTCGCAATTTTTACATATTTTTTTAGAATATTAATATCTTAGTCCGGATAAAAATAACATACCAGTTTAATCGCAAAAAAAAAAAAAAATACAAAACAACATGGAACACATTCAAAACAACTAAGATGCATTATTTATACGAGTTTCGACATAAACTAAATCGGAATACCTCGATTTATGTTTTTCGGAAAGTTGAAGAATTGAAAATTTGACTCCGAAACAAGCAACCCACAACAATAGAAGGCTTGCCTAGGATGTGAGACCAACACTCTTTAGTTTTTGTGGGACGGGTGGGGTCCACTCAAGTTTTTTATCGAGTTGATGGTGGGTGGGTGGGGGACCGCTGAAGCTTTTATAAAAATGGGGGGGGGGGGGGAGTTTCTGTCGAGAAGAACGTGGGGAAAAGGGAAGGGGACGGTATTTGAAGAGGCAAAGCGCGGTTGTTTAAGGCGTTTTAGTAAAACGCGGTATTGAACCACGTTTTAAGTAGACGTCCCTTCAGCTTCAGGTAAAACGAGGTTACAAAAGGTGTTTTAATAAAATACAGTATTGAAACGCGTTTTACCTTAACGTCCCAAATGGACGTTAAGGTAAAACGTGGTTCAAAACTGCGTTTTATATATTTTGGTCACTAAGTTTTTTTCCCACCTATTTATGTATTTTGAGCCCAAAAAGATAACATTTCTGTTCCGGGCCTGTTGCTTGACCCCAAGATATTAGTTCTTACTTGCACAAGCTTTTGCTTTTATTAAAATACTAGTCTTATGATACGCGCTTTGCGCGTGTATAATATCTCAATAATATTTTTTAATAAATAATACATTAAATATTATGTTTGAGTTATAAAATAAAAGTTAATATTCCCTAAAAATGATGAATCTCCATAAAAGTTCTTAATCATCAGTCAATACATTCAACTTAAAATTTATTTCAATTTTATTACTCAATCACTTTAAATTCAAAAGTTATCATGCTTCTTTTCCAATTTCAGCAGTCACATATAATCCTTGAAAACTTAAGAGTTTTTCTGTTTTTTTTTTTTGAAATGTTACTGAAACGGGATTAAGAAATTGATAAAAAATAATAATTTTTTTCAAGAGTAAATTTGTAAAATTATTATTATTATTATTATTATTATTATTATTATCAACTTCACCAATACCTTTTTTTTCTCTTTCTCTCGTTATATTCTTAATTTTATTAGTTATTTCTTCTAATAATTGAGTATTTTTTTAAAATTATTATACAGAAAAATGATAACTAATAATATATTATTTGAATAAAAAGTAATAAAAATATTATTGTTATGAAACATTATTTTGTAGTGGATGTCTATAACTCCTAAAGAAGTTACTCCCACTACTCTTCTCCATTAAGTAGATAACTCCCACTACTTCTCACCATTATAGTTGTAACTCCCACACCTCCATAACCTCCCCATGATCTTTCCCCATGATCTCAATAGTTAATACCATATTTATGATATCCCTTTGTATACCTCAATGTTATCCTATAAATAGAGGGTTTGGACATCACATTGTACACACTTGAATACATGAAAAAAAAATAGATTCTCTTCTCTCTTTCTCTCTACATTGTTGTCTATCTTTTTGTTTTATATTATTACTTTGAGCTAAGTTTTGTAACACGTTATCAGCACGAGTCTCTAATCAATTGAGTTATAAAGATCTAAAAATTTGTTCTACATAAGAAAAGGTTGCAATCGAAAGCCAATCATCATATTCAGATAAGCACATGAAAAAAGGGAAGCTCAGATGTGCAACTCATCTTCCTACAAATTCATAAGAGTGTGGAGACCGTAATCACCACATTGAAAGCAAATAAGTTATCTCAGCAAACCCAAGAATGCATCAGCGGAGAAACTTTCTAGTGGAAATAGAAAAATCTGTTTTTTGAGCTTTTGGATTGAAGGATGCGGTAGAGGACTTGTGTGGTAATATAAATTAAAGTGTTTGGCATCCTTGAGGTCTGTACAAGCCTTCCACAAAGGTTTAGTATGAATTGGTCTACTGGCGATGCCTTCCATAAGTCTTGTGACGTTTGATGTCATTAGCATTACAAAATTTTAAGAAGTTTATGACCACCGCACGTGATAATATTTTAAAGGCTCAAATGCGGTCCTAGTGAATTTTGGCCTATTATGCCGGAGATTGAGGGTAAGACGGTGGGTTCAAGTCCCATCGTACTATGTTGATGAAAACACGTTGGATTCGAGTTCCTACGCATTATGGCCTTACATGCCTTTATATGGGTAAGGCATTGGGTTTGAGTCCCAATGCACCATATTGATGATCTAATGATGACTAATGAAAATAATTTTTCATGACTGTATGCATGTACGAAGGCATGGCAAGTGACGAAATAATAGTTGTCACCACTATGGTAAATATAAAAGGAGAACTATAAGGGTTCTCGAAGTAATCCTTCAATAGGTGAAGGAAATATTTACCATCAAATTGGTATGAAAAATTTATAAAGCACGTCACGATAATTATACTCAATTCTTTGAAGAGAATGTGACTTGTGATAAGCATTGAGAATGCAGATTCATTCCTGAAGATGAATGTAACAATATGTGATAAAAGTAATGAATAAAGACGTGCAATGCATGATTGGATACACGCCACAACCCACCTCTAAGGGAGGTTTGAGAGAAAGAGAGATAATGAATATTACTGTGTGGTTACATGAATATGTCATTGGTCGGGTACATGTGGTACGCCAAAAAATAATTTGACATGCCTTATAAAAAGTTATTAAAGGAAAAATTAAAGCAAGAAAAGATTTTGCTTATGATGATTTTGACCATGATAATTATTATGATAAGATAATTTTCTCTGTGGAGGAAAAATTCACCACTTGGATGGTGTTATAAAAGATCTTGTAGTGCAAAATTATTGAGAGCTCCAGAAGAGCGAATTTGTTACTACCCGAATAAATAAAATTATTCATGGCATTGGTGGTAGTAAGTCTCAAAAGATACTTTTTGAGTTTCAAATGTATTAGCCAAAGTAGTTGGCATATTGAGACTATAAAAGAAAGGAAGATCGATTATATTCATATTACTATAACATACCGGGTAAATATGAAGGTTACCCCATTTTTCTTCTATTTGTACTACAGATGTATAAGCATGATGATGAAATCACATGCCATAGTAAATTAAATGTTTACTGAAATAAATATCAGTTGGCATGACCGGTTGGCCATCCCGGTTCATTTATGATGTGAAAATTGATTGAGAATTCACATTGGCATATATTGAAGAAATATAAGATTCTTCAAGAATTCTCTTGTACTGCTTATTCTCATGATATACCAGTTAAGGTTGGGACTGAATCCCTTGATTTCTGGAACGAATAGAAGGTGATATATATATGGGCCCAGTCACCTGCCATGTGGATCGTTTACTATTATATGATTTTAATAGATGCATCTATTGTATGGTCACATGTGCGTTTGTTATCAACTTGCACTTTGGTTTTTGCAAGGTTGTTTACTCAAATTATTAGAGCACAGTTCCAGAATATATATTATGATAATTTATCTTGATAATGCTAGTTAAAATCCAAGTTATTTTAGCAGAAATTGTATGCCTCCAATTATAGCTAAACCATTGGTTATGAGAACAAAACTCACAAATAGAAATTTGGTATGAGGTGTATTATTTAATATACAACAGCACTTGTACGCATCTAGCCAACAAGTTATGATAAATTCTCCCCATCACAATTGGTTCACGGTCAGGAACCAAATATTCCCATCTAGAAATATGGATGTTCTATATGATTTAATTGTGTTGCCACAATGCACAAAGATGGGTTCCCAAAGAAGGTTGGAAAATGTGTTGGTGATCCCGACATTAGGGGGAGAAAATGAGCAGCTGAAAAAGTGATACGTGAAATGAATTATTATGAATACATCTAGATCCTCGTACAAGAAAATGTAAACTTGAAGTTCAAGTGATAATTCATTTCTAAAATATTTCCAGGCACATTGCTGACCCAAAGCTAAATGTCATATTCCAGCTGCTAATGCTCCAAATAGAATAACGTCCATGATGGATAGAGTTTATGGCACGCATGAAGTGTAATAGACAAATCGGTTACCAAGATAAAACTCCTTGAAGAAGGAGATGAGCAAATGTTTAAGATGGTCAGAATAAGGAGGCAGGTGTTTATAAGAGCACCATGACATAACATTTTATAAGACCTCATGGGAGAGG
>NW_017671221.1:185361-210698 GCF_001879085.1 Nicotiana attenuata
TACCTGTGCAACAAAAATGCACAGAAGTGTAGTATGAGTACGTAATTAACGTGTACCCAGTGAGTATCCCGCCTAATCCCGAAGGGGTAGAGACGAGATGGCCAACTCCGACACTCACTAGAGGTCAATTAGCAATGTTCTATAAGTGCGAGGAAAATCATGGATTTGTATAGAAGTTCTGATTGTGAAGCCAGAAAAACAGGTAAACACCTTCAACAATAAATCCAGGGCTTCGAAAGTTTGTTCTTTATCATCTTATCAGTTTATATCAAGCCACGTAGGGCCAATTCCACATTTAAAATTTTCAAGTAACAGATAAACACGCGCAAATCATGCCGAGGTCGACGGCCCGCTCCAACAGAAATGTAACTTGTGCACTGCCGAGGGTCGAGCGGCACGAACCATAGATGCATCTATTCTCACCGAGGCGTTCGGCCCGTTCCATAAATAAACACATATCCTGCTCGCGAATCATCCATGTGACACAGGCACACATAAAATACATGCTCAAGTAGGAAATTAAGAGTTTATCGAGGATAATCATCCAAATAGACAAATTTCTCTTTTTAACATTTCAGGGAAAATTAATATTAAATCTATTTTTAAATTCCTTTACCAATTCAAGGTGATTTAAACAATTCAAACTATCAATGGGTTCACAGTAATCCAAGTATAACATGTTTTTTGGGTCCTAGACTACCCGGACAATAGCATAATAGCAGCTACGCACGGACTCTCGTCACCTCGTGCGTACGTAGCCCCCACCATTAGGAGCACATAATCAATTTAACTCACCTATGGGGTAGTTTTCCCCTCACAATATTAGAAAGGAGACTCACCTCGCTCTGAAGACTCATAACCGGCATTCTATATTCTTCCGAAGGCTTAAACCAACGCACAATGCAACAAACTAGCCAATTAACGACAAACTAATGAGAACATGCTCAAATACTTGTTAACAATTCAGATTATACAAATTCCCAACTCCGCTTAGTGAAATGACCAAAATGCCCTCGGGCCCACGTGCCCGGAATCTAAAATTTCTCGAAGATAAAGGTTACCCATGACCTTAGGAACTCAAATATATGATTTTCTCTTAATTCCATACTCAAAATCGTAATCAAAATCCAAGTTTAATAATTTCCTAGGTTTTCAACCAAAACCCCAAATTTACACTAATCTTCATACTTAAATCCATACATAATTGATATATTTAACACAAAAGTGATGGGGATAACTTACCTTGACATTGACGACGAAAATCCCCTCATTGAAGCTCTCCAAAATCGCCCCAAGCCATGAGAAATATGAGAGAAATGGCCAATCCCCGACTTTAAATTAATCTTCTGCCTCCAGGGATTTTCGCTTCTGCGGAAATAATCCCGCTTCCGCGGTCCCGCTTTTGCGAAAAATATTCCGCTTCTGCGGTCCCTGGGCTCAAGCCCATTTTCGCTTCTGCGATGAGCCAACCGCTTCTGCGGTTCCGCATCACCGGATCAAGGGCCGCTTCTGCGGTCCTGGCTGCCCTCGCCCTCGTCCGCTTCTGCGGCTTCTACCTCGCTTCTGCGGGGCCGCTTCTGCGGTCCCATTTCCGCAGAAGCGGAAATACCAGATACCAGCTGCCTCAACACTTCTTCAAATTTCGGATTCTATCCGTTAGCCACCCGGAATCCACCCGAGGCCCCCGGGGCCCCAACCAATCATACCAACCAGTCCCAAAACACATTACGGACTTGCTTGAGGCCTCAAATCATAACAAACAACGCTAAAACCATGAATTGCACTCCGATTCAAGCTTTATGAACTTTGAACTTTCCAACTTCTATTTCCGATGTTTAAACCTATCAAATCACGTCCGATTGACCTCAAATTTTGCACACTAATCATATTTGACATTACGGACCTACTCCAACTTTCGAAATTGGATTCCGACCCCGATATCAAAAAGTCGACCTCCGGTCAAACTTCCCAAAAACCTTTAAATTTCTATCTTTAGCCAAATGGCTTCAAAATGACCTACGTACCTCCGAATTCACTTCCGATCGCGCTCCCAACTCCAGAATCACCATACGGAGCTATTACCAGACTCGGAATCCCAAACGGACATCGATAACACTGAAATGCACTTCAAGCCAAACTTAAGAAATTCCTTCTAAAATGCTAACTTCCACATCAGGCGCCAAAACGCTCCCGGGTTATCCAAAACCCGATCCTGGTACGGAGCTATTACCAGACTCGGAATCCCAAACGGACATCGATAACACTGAAATGCACTTCAAGCCAAACTTAAGAAATTCCTTCTAAAATGCTAACTTCCACATCAGGCGCCAAAACGCTCCCGGGTTATCCAAAACCCGATCCTGGCATACGCCCAAGTCCGAAATCATCATCGAACCTGCTGGAACCTTCAGATCCTGATTCCGAGGTCGTTTACTCAAAATTCCAATCCTAGTTCATTCTTTCAACTTTAAGCTTCCGAAATGAGGATTCTCTTCCCAAATCAACTCCGAACTTCCCGAAATTCAATTCCGACCACGCGTACAAGTCATAATAACGGAAATGAAGCTGTTCATGGCCTCCGACTGCTGAACGGAGCGCTAGAACGCGAAATGACCGGTTGGGTCGTTACATTCTCTCCCACTTAAACATACGTTCGTCCTCGAACGTGCTGAGAACCATACTGAAGTAGTCTGAAATCGCTGTTTAGCACCTCATGCACCTTCCCGTGCTACCACAACTTATCTGAGCACACTAGCTCGATAAATTCTGAAGATATTCCCTTTTTATTCAAGCAATTAAGCCTTAGAGCCCGATTCCAACATCCGGAATCCTATGCCAGGCCTGTTTCCAACATATGATCACCATATCAATCACCATACGCTGTACTCAAACACGATTGCATGACTTTGTTGAATTCACACTTTCTACCCACTCGTAGGGCCACAATAACCCTTTTTTTTTATCAACTTAGTCAAAATCCTACTAATCTGATGCTCCCATTGCACCCCATGACACATACAGGTCTTACTCTAACCTTTACCATACCGCCATGACGGAAGAGATGTACTAACATTCATAATCAATTGCCGAGTCAACAAAACATTAGGTCTATACTCCTGACAAGGCCTTCACCTCATTCTGAACCCAATAATGGTCTTATCTCCATAACATACCTCATATAGCTGGATTGCACAGAATCCTAGATCGAGGGATCTCGTCTCATCCGATACAACTGCTCAGGCAATAAGCCACCCCAGAAATTGTTAAAATCTCATAAGATGCTACCCTGCGCCAATAGGCCACCAATTCGAACGCATTGCAAAAGGAAAACGGACTCTGGGAGGAACCTAACTCCCGCACTACTACGAACTTTCCTTAGAAAATAGGAAGCGAAACACACAAAAATAGCATATAGGAAACTACACTCATATCACTCTGTTACGGCGTGCAACCCCATCCACACAACATAACCATGGCGGCGTGCCACCCGATCCTCACAACATAACCATGGCGGCATGCCACCCGATCCAAACGTAGAACTCACATAAGGAGATGCACATCGAGCTAAATTGCCCATTATACTGAATTACCGAATCTCGGTCTCAAGCACTCTAAGGGTATAGTACCATTCCCTGGGGAACACATAGCGCCATAAGCTACAAAACCTAAGCACAACTGAGGTGCGATACAAGATCTAAATCTCGAGAGCCATTCCGCTCACATAACATCATCGCCACGCGGAACCTTAACACATAAGAATTTACCAAGCCGTCTCACAACTCATAAGATGCTATACATCATTACCTGGGATAGCTGATGACAAAATAACACCCCGACTGTCCCTCAATAAGGAACACTCGCTGAAACATACACAACTGGCCTGATATAAAGCCCTGTTTACATATAAATCAATACACTGATCCCAAGCCGATTTCTGATTGCACCATCTTGGCTAATAACCTTTCAAAGGTCCAAAGTAACTCCCCTTCGCCTCATATCACGTAAGAACAACCATCGTAACCGGAGCAACCTCCTCAGTTCATAACCCAATAAACAAAGTGCCCTCCAGGCAAAAATTCTCAAATTTAGTGACATTACCACAATCCTCATACTCGGTTTAAATCTTTACTCAATCGAGTGACTACATGTCACACTCATGCAATCTTCCCGTGGGACACGCTCCCACAACCTCTCGAAATAAAAAACGGGTCCGCACACCTGAATCACCGGCTGCACTAACACCGAAAAGTGATCAAGAATCCTTACCAGGATGCAAAGCCTTCTTCACAAAACATCGATCTCAGGCTTACGCTGAAGACAATACCAATTCACTTAATCATTCAACCTTTTCCTTGCTCATCCGAGCCCGTGACATCCTTGTCAACACCGAACTGCGACCTTGATTCTCACTTCAAATTTCATACTACTCACTGCACCCGACATGCGAATATACGATAGAACACGACTCTTCATCATAACTCGGAACCACTAATAGGTTAACACTTCGTCACATAAAAGCTTTCACTGAACTCACTTCAGGAGGAACATAGTAACACACAGGCGAATTCTCATGACTGTAGAATATGCAAATCTCTGAGTAGTGGTCCAAGCCACCATAACCCTTCCGGGATCTGCTTACACATAACAGGCCATAATAGAAGAATGCTTCTGAATAATATCAATTACGGCGGCCGATAAGCCTCACACGTACCGTCACAAATCACTTGCGCAACTTGATCACGCTGAAGGAACTGATCACTGACACCAGTCTTCCAATTTAATTATGGCTAATCAATCTACCTTCTTCCAATTTATCCTTGATTGCCTTGGAGATAATACCACCTCCATCCAACACATAACCTACTCCATCTGCACTTATCCCAAGGGACCTTGAACCACGAGACCATGCTGTCTCAAATCCCACGAACTATTTCATATTTCTCAAATGCTACACCACAAGTCAAATTATCATAGAACATTCAGGCACCCTCTCATGAGCTGTTACAAATCTAGATCCTTAACTGTACTCATAGGCTCAGATTCATTAGGCACCACACTTTATCCCTTTGAACCTACTAGAGACCGTTGCTGAGAGCCACCCGCTCTGACTTGGTCCCGTATATAATCAACTCCATGAACCTTCTAGCACATTAATACCCTCTCAACGAAGCACCTGGCAGAATTGCTCCCCTTTAAACCCGCTTCTATACAAGGCATAAGTCCTGAATTCTTTCCCAAGTTCGAACGCGAGCCCATAAGGCCAACCGTAGCACATCTTTAAAAATTCCTCTGCTCCAATTACTACTTATGGTATTTTTCCGTAGCTGGGATAACTCCCCAGTATGCAAATAACCGGAAACCTCACGAGTAGTTAACCATGCAACCCATTCATAGGCGGTGGGACCCTCCCACTTAGCTTGAAGCCACTATTACAAAACTCTGGAGTTCACCAGGATTCTTAATCTCTTATTGATACAACCTTGCGCAATCAATCGCCAGCATTCTCGATATCTTACTGTAGAAACCCAATTTGATACTCTAAATCATTAACAACATTCACTCAACAGTTCCCCTTGCTGCATAACCCGTAGAACTCTTCGCAGAAGCCTCGCCAACCACGCGACCGCCAAACTGCTCACAGGGAATAACTCTCCTGAGTCCAAGCTCACTCCTTAGCTGTACCAGTTCACTTACCCCTCGTGGACATTCATTATGTGTGCGACAACATCCTTCCACTTCAAAGTCATGCTACATCCCCCTTTATTTAAGCGGCTCCTTTCCGTTATATTAAATCCCCGGCCGCACAAGAATCCCTACTTCAAATTAGATCCGAAGACGCCAATAACCCAGCACCAATATTCTCAAGTCGTTCCAGACTCCCTTAAGGTGCATAGTTTTCTCATTACCAAGCCCCTACGCAGCTCCGCTGCTCTCCCACTTTGGGCAAACTCACTTCTTTAATCAACTGCTCGGCCTGTGCTCCCCAAGCCTGACCTTTTAGAAGTTTAAAACTCCGCCTGACACTTCCCATATGTCTTTCTCATCTCTTGCTGCTCAGTTGTTGCCTTAATAAAATTCTTCTTCATAGAACTTGAATCCACCGATCGCTACTGACTTAAACCCCCTCCGAAGGTCATCTTTCTCGAACCGCCAACATTTAAAATACTGGTTCAATCCTAAACCACCGCACCATGCGATATCTGACGGTTGCATCTTCAATAGTATTTCACAATATCACGCCATAAGGCGAATTGTAGCAGATTATAACACCGACAAACTTAAAGCGTTCAATTAGAACAACGACACCCCCATGTAGAGGAGAACTCCGCCACACTTGCAATTACCATGATTCATTACTTCCACCAGTCCACATCTGACCATCCTTAGTTCGATTGGCTTTCCCCTGCCGGGAATAAAATACGGAATCCCTTGATTACACACTGAGTAAACTTCCCTTCAATTCATTCACTGCCCCGACACGTGGGCAAACACCCTACCATCACAACAACACTGCGGAATAATCGCTCATAGCATTATGGCAACCTGGGCCTAGCCTCAAGGCTCTTAGAAGTTCTGTTACTGAGCTGAACACTAGAATATCCTTCTATAAGGCGACTATAACAGTCCAATCAACTATACCGGGAGAATCATCCCGCACCACATTTGTAGTGCCATTGCAATCCTTCAATCTTCGATTTATAACAACACTTGCGTAAGATTGAGTAGAAAGAAATCAAAGGCATAAGCCTCAAGGGAATTGAACCGCACGATAAGGAAACAAAGAAGGGGAGTACTCCTAACAGCCCTGTAGCCTCCCGAGGATAGGTACAGACGTCTCCGTACCGATCCGCGAGACTCTACTAGACTTGCTCATGACTCATGAGACCGACGGGAACCTAGTGCTCTGATACCATGTTGTCATGACCCAAAATCCACTAAGGGTCGTGGTGGCGCCGGACACCTCTGTCAGGCCACCAACTAAATTTTCAATAAATTCCACTTTTAATACTTTTGAAAATCTAAGGTTTTTCCTTCCATTTTTTATAAATAAAAGTTCACTACTTGAATTTCAAATTTAAATAATAACAATTAGTACAAATCCGTTGAAAACCATCCCAGAAACCCGGTGTCACAAGTACATGAGAAACTATCGATAAGGAAAGTAAAATACAACATCTGTCCGAAATACAATGGACAGAGAATAAATAATAAAATGCTGAAAGGAACTACACTGGCTGCGGGTCGTCTCGAACAATGCAGCTCACCTAGTCCCGGAGTCGTCCGTGCTGCTACGCCCATTAGGCAACTAGAGGTATATATACCTGTGCAACAAAAATACACAGAAGTGTAGTATGAGTACGTAATCAACGTGTACCCAGTGAGTATCCCGCCTAATCCCGAAGGGGTAGAGACGAGATGGCCAACTCCGACACTCACTAGAGGTCAATTAGCAATGTTCTATAAGTGCGAGGAAAATCATGGATTTGTATAGAAGTTCTGATTGTGAAGCCAAAAAACAGGTAAACACCTTCAACAACAAATCCAGGGTTTCTAAAGTTTGTTCTTTATCATCTTATTAGTTTATATCAAGCCACGTAGGGCCAATTCCACATTTAAAATTTTCAAGTAACAGATAAACACGCGCAAATCATGCCGAGAACGACGACCCGCTCCAAAAGAATAGAAGACAGAAATTTAGAATTTCGAAGCCAACAATTTCACACGACAAGGAATCAAAATAAGTGAAATTTTCCTAACAGTTCCATAGCCTCCCGAAGATAAGTATAGATGTCTCCGTACCGATCTGCGAGACTCTACTAAACCTGCTTGTGACTCATGACACCTATGAACCTAGAGTTCTAATACCAACTTGTCATAACCCAATCTTTCCTCCGTGAGAGGTCGCGGTGGCACCTAGTCTCTAGGACTAGGTAAGCCTAACATTTGCAGACTAATAAAAATAAAAGCATAAATCTTAACAACTAACAGCAACAAATAATTAAATACCTAATAGAAATGTCGCTCGACATATACAATAACCAACTCTCGAAATATACACATAATTTCCCCAAGACGCGGAACATCATAAGTCACAAGCTTCTAAGAATTTGTCTATCTGTTTCTATACATCAGTAACAAGAAGAAGGGACAACATAAAAGGGATGGAGAGGGACTCCAAGGTCTGCGAAAGCGGGCAGATGTACCTTGAAGTCTCTAGAGCAGCAGCAAATACGCAACTAATAGCGGGGCTGGTAGGAGGTACCTGGATCTGCACACAAAACATATGTAGAAGAGTAACATGAGTACACCACAACGGTACCCAGTAAGTGCCAAGCCTATCCTTGGTCGAGTAGTGACGAGGTTAGGTCAGGGCCCCTCTGGTATATAATATATAAAGAATAAAAATATAGCAATATAATAAGAGACAGGAATTTAACAAAGAGGAAAAACACAGCAACATAACAGTACAGCACACAGGGATAAAATAGCAGGGGGTCTCCCGAGATACCGTCTCATAGTCCCAAAGTAAAGATGCAAGGAGAACTCCCGAGGTACCGCCTCGTAGCCTCAAAAGTAAATGTGCAGAGAGATCGTCGAGGTACCGCCTCGTAGTCTCAAAAGTAAAGGAGTAGGGGGATCTCCCGAGGTACCGCCTCGTAGTCCCAAAAGTAAACACACAACTCAAGCCGATAAATACAACAATTAACAGCAAGAATTCTACAGTTAAGACTGATACAAATCAAGGAAAAATAGGAAATCAACTAGGCATGCTGCACAGAGTTCAAATAAGCAGTTAAAGCACGTAGACATGCGATATTAGACTAAACGAGATAACACACATGCTGGCATAACTCAATTAAGATGAAAACAGGTTACTTGTCAGTAAAATCATATTTTTCAATAAATAGCCCGTGTGCGTACTCGTCACCTCACGTACACGGCTCTCACATAACATAACAGTACCAAATCCTAAGGGGATTTCCCCCACATAAGGTTAGGCAAGCCACTTACCTCGAACCAAGCTCAATCAATTAGTAAGAATGCCCTTTCCTCGATTATCCGACTCCGAATGGCCCAAATCTAGCCAAACGCAATTACATATCGTAAATACAACTATAACAAACAAATCTAATAAATGAAATAAATACTTTAACGAGAATTTCAAAAATCGCCCTAAAAAGTCGACACGGGCCCATGATCGGGTCCAACCCTACACCACTACAGAGTGGCAAGAACAGTCGATGCAGCTTTTACCCGAGAAGGACGGGATCGAATCCACAGGGAGCTAGAATGTTTGGGAAACCTATCTACGCTAGTAATGTGCTAAGTAATTGTTTACACTTCTAAACATGCGTTGATGGTTCGCTAATCTAGATTATCACTAATGATGCTGAAATTAAGCTAAGAATGATATCTTTTTGTGAGGTTTTCTTAATCTATGTAAAGGAACTAGGAAAGTGACTTTCCCCTAGGTGAATACTTGATGGGTTCTAAAGCCTAAGGCAAAGTTGTTATGTTTGGGGACTGCGATATAGCCAATGCACGAAACTACTCACTCTATACCTCTCGGTAGCTTGAGTGACTTTGTCGTAATTGGCTTTCTCAAGACCAATTGGGTGTCAAAATTGTGCAAGCAATATAGGCTCAAGTTGGTTATTACTATCTCTAGGTTTAACCCTTTAATTGGGGCTATCAATCTCATGAATACGCCCCAATTCCTTGTTGGCCTGATTTTCCTAGACTCAAACTCTCTTTCTCAAGAAGAGCCCAAGTTAAAATTAGTGTTTGCAACCACTAATTCAACATGGAAAACACAAATCAGGCCAAATATCAACCACCCATAAACATGTAAGCACTAAAACAAGAGACCCATCAAATACCGACACTAGGGTTGAGCCACAACCCTAGCTAATGAGTCTAGCTACTCATAATACTGGAAGAAATCAGATATTTAGATGAAGAATAACCCATAAAATATAATTACAAGCTAAGATTTGAAGATTCAATGTAGAACTAGCTACAAAATTACTCAAAATAGGTTAAAAACGGCCATCCCGTGCTCAACTACAGATAAGATACCCTAAAAATCTGAAAAAGTAGTATATATACAAGGCCAAATTTTTTGGACAAAAATACCCCTGACGGAGGTACCGCGGACCACAGAAAATGGACTGCGGCCGCGGTGAGGCTTTTTTGCTTCAAATATTTGTTCTCTGAATCTAGCTACCGCGGACCGCAATAAAAGGACCGCGGCCGCGATGGCTTTACCGCTACCGCACAAAATGCACCGCGGTCAGCGGTGTCTTAAAACTTCCAAAATCCTGGTTCTCTGAGTCCCTTCTCCGCGGACCGCAACAAATGGACTGCGGCCGCGAAAAATCTACCGCGGGCCGCATTGCTTGAAACTCCAGGATTGCATCTTCTCTGATCTTTACCACCGCGGACCGCACTAAATGGACCGCGGCCGCGGTGTGTCTATTGCTGCCGTAGTGGATTTACTGTTACAGCGGTGCTTTGACTTGTTCTTGGCACTTGTGCAGGTTTCACTCCTTTTTGAGCTGGTTTTGACTTCTTTGTCACTTTTTGACCAAACACTGCAAACAAGCACAACATGTAAGCCTTCGGGATTACTTGTATACACTTTTTATCCAAAACTCAAGTAAAAAAGAGTATAAAATAGACTAGAATCTCTAGTTATCAACTCTCCCAAACTTAAGCATTTGCTTGTCCTCAAGCAAACAAAGTAAGTCCCACCTCCTTAAGAATTAAACCATGAAAATTCAGCTGACCTAAAGTGACCTCATCTAGCATCAATTGGGACTAACAATTGCCCTCAATTCAAATGAATCATTACCAACATTCAACCTTTTTAAGCACCATGGTTTTAGTGCGACACAAAAGCATCAAGAGTTGACTCAACTCATCAAGGAAGCTCTTTCTACTGCTTTGGTCATTGTGGAACCCAAACTGATACTCCTCACTCTTCCTTAAGCAAAACCTCACTTTTAGATTGTAGCACTCAGAACGAGGATTGTGGAAAACACACTCATCTTTCTCAAAGAAAGGTCACAAGTCCGGCTCTAAGTACCATAAGCTTGCCCCTTATGTGAGTCACCACTAATGTAAGCTTCACTCAACTCAAGATCATATAGGGCTTTTGTGGGGATACAATGAAGGCTTTTGGTTCAGGGTAGGATATATTTGGTCTAAGAAGGTTTCATCTTCCCTTTAGCACTTCATTTGCTTCATTTTGGCACACATTCTCTTGACTCTTTGAGTCATTTACTTCTTTCTTAGGGGTTAGAGAGACACACCGTGACTCTTTCTTGTTCATTTCAATCTTTTTTCTCCTTTCTAGTCTTTCCACGCCTTTCATCTTTTTACTTTTATTGAATCCCTTCATTTCTTCTACATTGTTCATTCTTTTTGACTTTTTGATTTTCTTTCTTTTTCTTTTTGCCTTTCCTTTTCTTCATTTTGTACTTTTTACCACTTTTTGCACTCCTCGTCTCTCCCCCCAAACTTATGCTTTTTCCTTGTGCTAAGGAAAGATCGGGTGCCAAGAGAGGGTCATATTAGAATGGGTAAAGGCTTGTATCATGGTCTTTGAAAGAAAAAGGGCTATGGCTCAAAGGGGTTGACTAGGGATATTATCATTGGTAGGCTGTGGATGTTTTCAAGAATACCATTCAGATCAAGGAGAGCCTATAATCACTTCTCAAGTCAAACTATGCTTACAATTTCGCCTAGACAAACATTCAGGGCAAGTTCTAGACTCAATGGCACGGGACTTGGACTTGCAAATCAAATTCTCACCACACAAGCTATAGGATTGCTAACGAGACAGAGTCGGGGGCCCAAAACAACCTTAGCTAAGATTTGAGCAACGCAAATGGTCCCGAAAAATCACTTGATGATTATTAGCCAACACAAGAGTCTCAAGGTCACAACTGTCACCATCCTATACACACCAATTTGTTTTTAACCATAAGGTCAAAGGCAAATGTGTTAGGCCCAAGTGAAGCTTTGCTTGAGGCACTATTAATCACTAGCTACTATTTACACAAAAACGAAAAGAAAACAAACTCAAACCCTTAAGAAGGTTGTCGTGCCATCCATCATCGGGAAGAGCCACCCGGTTCACATAAACTCCACCTTTGGACAGAACCGTGGCATTAAGAAAACCAAAGGCTTATTGAACGCAAAACTCAAAATAAGAAGCTACGAACTGAAAAAGAAGCTACTAAAATAAAGCAAGAAGCTATGAAAGAAAATACAGAAGGTAAACTAAATATGTACAATAGGGGGGTTTAAACGAATATACATAAGAGGGAATGAATATATACATAAGAAAGTAACTTTATATACAAACCAAGATTGCAAAATACGAAAAGTGAAATAAACTGGTAAAATTATATACATACCAAAAGTGAAAAAAAGCATGACAAAAAAAGGAAAATAGTATCATAATTACAGTCCAACATCATCAAAATAGGGCTACCCCTCAAATGAAAGCTAGCATTGTCCTCAATGCTTACTAGCCAAAAATAAGCTCAAAAAGAAGATAGAGAGTAAAGAAAACTCCCTATGGGTCCTCCATCTGCAAGGAATCCTGTGGTAGCACGGGATCCTGTGGCTGGGCACCTGGATCAACTGTCCCGAGAGCCTGTGGCTGGTCAGAAGCAGCACCCTCCGTCTCTGCCAACTCAATCACTGCATCATAGGCCTGGGGGATCACTCTCCTGCTCTTTGGTGCCCTCTCCAACTCCTGCTCCTGCTCCGGCTCAGTCTGAGCTGCTGGAGGCTCATAATGAAACAATAGCTCCAATGGCAGATGATCAGCAGCCTTCATCTTTTCCACTTTTCCCCTCAACTCCTTTATAGGCTCCATTGAGGCCCGAGTCTTCTTCAGCTTATGTGTGTATTTGCTTAGCTCCTTCAGTGTTTTCCATTGTGCAGCAAGAGCATCCATTATCAGCTTTTGGTTGTCAAGGAGCTTCTTCTAGTTGTCCAGAAGCTCCTTGAGAGTCTCCTCTACCAAAGCTGGAACCTGTGGCTGTGGGGGAACTGACTGCGCTGCCACTGAACTAGAAAGTACAGACAACTTAGAAGTAGTTGCCTGCATCCAGTCGTTGATACTGGCAAGTGCTTGGCTCAAACGGTGGGCAGTCAATGGGTACGCTAAGGATGATGGGATAACTGGAGTGGAAGTAGATGGTCGGGGGGCAATATCTGGTGTGGCTGCGGGAGGCTGAGAAGAAGTGACCACTACTACTGGCTCTTCATATTGGCTAGTAGAAGTAGTGAATTTGCCCTTAGGATCTTTGGCTTTGGGGTTGTCATCAGCCTTGAGTCTGTACCAGGAAAAGGGCATTTTGGGTTTCACCTTCACGTCAAAGTTCCTTTTCTCCACCTCCTGGTCTTCCAAATACATTGTAAGAAAATTTGGGAAGGGGTATGATCTGTCACCCTCATTGAACACCCTAGTGATCACCCTAGACATAACATTCCCAACATTTATCGGGAACCCCACCATAATAAATGCCACCAATATCGCCCGGGAGACCGGCATAGAGTTTTCATGGGTAGTGGGGTCCAGCCTGCTGCATACAAAAGTCTCCCACTCCTTCGCCTCAAAATTTAGAGTCTTCCTCAAGATTGCAACTCGTGCTGTCAACCATGCTGGGGTGGTGCCCGGGAGAGCCAAATATGATGCTAACCATGGACGGGCTGCCTCATCAAGTGCCAATTTCTCCAAGTATAATGATTCATCTTCCTCAGGACAGCCCAGGTACTCATTGATTGTTTTTCCATCGAACATCACTTTCAAGTTCCGCACTTTAGTCACTTTGGTATCCTTCTTGATGTGGGAAACATTGGCGTAAAACTATTTGACTAAGTGCTCGTTTGCCTCTGGCACCCTGCTGGTGAAGTAATCCTACCCCAGTCGTTCTTTGAATTGCCTCTTCACATTAGGGTTGTGAGGAACGAGATCCCTCTCTATGAACTGGCGCTCAATAATAAGCGACCTCAGAGGCCACCATTCCCGGAACTTGTGGTATGCCAGCTCAATGACAAACCTCCTTTTCCACACCTCGGGGATTCTAGTTCTCTCCACACCCCCGGGTCGGGTTCTCCCCCTTCTTCTTCATCAATGGGATCCTCACCGGGTGACGAAGCTGTAGATGAAGTAGAGGCTGCACTGTCACTGCTCTCTGCTGAGCCCTCAGATGACTCAGATGAAACCTGAACTGAAGCACGAGCAGTAGGAGAGCCTGGAGGGGTAGGTGAATCTCTCAAACAAAGCCTTTCCGGGAAGTCAGGTACATACTTCGGCACTGAATCAGACTCAAATGCCTCCCGGGAGGGCAAGTACTCACTTCCCTCAGAATGGGAAGCAGCTCTATCTGCAGCTTTGATGAGTTTTCTGGTTTCCCCAATTGCTTTCCGAACTGCTGGGGTCAATTTGATCATGCCACGTCCCCTACCCCGGGAGGACTCTGCTCTACCCTTTTGTTTGTCACCACTTCCTCTTGATTTAGCCATTGTCTTCAAGGAGAATTCAGATAATGTTTGTTAGTATCAATGCCAGAAGAAATAGTGAGGTGTATGATTGGAAATAGTTGACCGCAGACCGCGAAAAATGCATCGCGGCCGCAAAAAGACCACCGCGGACCACGAAAAATCAACTGCGGCCGCGGTGAGGTGGGATTCAGACTACCCACCCTCTAATTCAGGTACACCACAGACCGCGAAAAATGATGCGTGGCCGCAGTAAGGCACCGCGGACCGCACAAAATCAATCGTGGTCGCGGTAGGCAAAACGAGGCAACAAAGACCTAGGGTTTCAAATTTTTGTGCATTTTAGCCTTAATCAACATATTATCAACCCACTAGGTAGTTAATCACCATGTTTGACAAATTAAAACCTAATCTAAATAATATTATAACCCTAAGTAAAAAAAATGAAAGAAAAAGGAAAAAGAAGAAGTATGAACTATCAAATTAAAAGAAAATAAAAACAAAATTAAAGACTAAGGATAGATTTTAATTACCAAAAGTAAGATGCAATACAGATGATTGAAAATCAGTAGTGGAATTTGTGCAACTTAGGGTTTTGATGAACAGTGTTTAGGCCTCTTTAGAGTGAAAATGAGCGAAAAGTGAAAAATGAGGCCTGAGGGTCTATTTATAGAAAAAGACCTGGGGCCCACACTACTTACCCAGAGCGGCCACGGAAAATCCACCGCGGACCGCGGTTATGAAACCTAGACGGGCACAGGCATGGACTTCACCGCGGACCGCAGAGAATGCATCGCGGTAAAGCACCGCGGACCGCGTAAAATGCATTGTGGCCGCGGTTGAAACTTCAGAGACTTATCACTTTGGAACATTTGGCACCGCTGACCACGGTCAATTACCGCCTCCGCGATGAGCCCATCGCGGCTACGAAAAATGCATCACGGCAGCAGTCCAAACTTCAGAGAGTGCAACATTTTTCCAATTTGGTCCTGCGCTGCATCAAAACATCCCTACACACATCTCACAACCAGTTAGTCCAAAAACAGATCCTACACTAAGAATGAAATCAAAAAAGAAAGAAATAAAAACACATGGGTTGCCTCCCAAGAAGCACCTGATTTGACGTCGCGGCACGACGCAAGTTACCATCAAATCACTTGAGATGGATCATTGCCACCACGTGGCTATCATCAATCTTGCCAAGATAGTGCTTGACTCTGTGCCTATTAAATCTAAAGATCTCTCCATTTTTGTTTTTCAAGTCAAGTGCACCAAACGGAGTCACAAGCACCACTTCAAAAGGTCCACTCCATTTCGACTTAAGCTTTCCCAGAAACAGACGTAACCGAGAATTGAACAAGAGAACCAAAACACCCACTTTGAACTCTTTGCCACGAGCATATTTGTCATGAAGGTACTTCATCTTGTTCTTATACAAGGACGAACTGGAGTAGGCATGAAATCTGAATTCATCAAGTTCATTAAGTTTCTCCACACGAAGATTTACTGCCACATCCCATTCAAGATTTAGCTTCCTGAAAGCCCACATGGCCTTATGTTCCAACTCAACCGGTAGATGGCAAGCTTTCTCGAACACCAACCGGTACAGAGACATACCAATCAGAGTCTTGTAGGCAGTCCTATAAGCCCATAGAGCATCATCCAATTTCTTTAACCAATCGGTCCTATTTGCATTGACTGTCTTTGACAATATACTCTTAATTTCCATGTTTGATACTTCAACTAAGAACCTTTGAAGCTGTCCTCGCCCCACCATGATGACCACCGTAGGGAGAGGAATGACAAGCCTCTAGAATACTTAATTGCTCGTCCTCCGGGACACATCTTCGGATCACACCGTCAGTGCAGATCTTGAACAAGTAAGGCTCATAACAATAGTAGTCCAAACTATCTCGTTTAAGCTTCTTCCTTTGGTTAGAAGAGAGCTCACAGGGTACAATTCCAATCACAAGGAAGTTGGCCACATCCACGAACCATGGCATGCTATTCGCTGATACGGAGAGGAGTTGCTCATCAGGGAAAAAATCATTAATTCCAAGGCCATAAAGGGGCCTCCCCTCCTCCTCCAAGCGGGACAAGTGGTCCGCCACTTGGTTTTCATATGCTTTGCGATCTACAATCTCCAAGTCGAACTCATGAAGTAATAAAACCCATCTCATCAATCATGCTTTGGATTCCTTCTTGGTCATCAAGTAGCGAAGTGCAGCATGGTCAGTATGAATTATCACCTTAGCCCCCATGAGATAGGGCCTAAATTTCTCCATTGCAAATACAATCGCCAACAACTCTTTTTCCATCACTGTGTAATTCACTTGAGCATCATTCATTGTTTTGCTTGCATAATACACCGGGTGAAACATTTTATTCACTCTTTGACCCAAGACCGCTCCAACCGCAACATCACTCGCATCACACATGAGCTAAAAAGGCAAGCTCCAATTGGGTGCGGTAATAATAGGAGTGGTGGTCAATTTGTACTTGAGGAGTTCAAAAGCTATCATGCATTCCTCATTGAACACGAACTTCACATCCTTTTCCAAAAGTTTGCACAAAGGATTCACTACCTTCGAAATTCCTTGATAAATCTCCGGTAAAACCCCGCATGCCCAAGAAAACTTCTAACCCCCTTGACTGAAGTGGCAGGAGGAAGCCTTGAAATCACTTCAATTTTGGCCTTGTCCACCTCTATTCCGTTCTTTGAAATCTTATGGCCGAGGACAATGCCCTCCTCGACCATGAAGTGGCATTTTTCCCAATTGAGCACGAGATTCGTCTCTTCACACCGAGCCAACACTTTGTCAAGGTTCTTCAAACATTCATCAAAGGAGTCACCCACCACACTGAAGTCATCCATAAACACTTCCAAGAAATCCTCTACCATGTCGGTAAAGATAGCCATCATACACCACTAGAAGGTAGCCGGTGCATTACACAACCCGAAAGGCATCCTGGAAAATGCAAAGGTCCCGTATGGGCATGTGAAGGTGGTTTTCTCCTGATCCTCCGGGGCAATCAATATCTGGTTGTAGCCCGAATACCCATCCAGAAAACAGTAAAAGGTATGCCCCACAAGTCTATCTAACACCTGGTCAAGAAAGTTCAATGGGAAGTGATCGTTTCGGGTCACTTTATTCAACTTGCGGTAGTCCATGCACACCCGCCATCCAGTGACAGTCCTGGTAGGAATCAGCTCATTTTGCTCATTAGTCACCACAGTCATACCACCCTTCTTCGGCACACATTGCATTGGAGAAGTCCAAGAACTATCCGAGATGGGGTACACAGCCCCTGCATCAAGCCACTTGATCACCTCCTTTTTAACAACCTTTTGCATCGCCTCGTTCAACCTCCTTTGATGTTCCACGAAGGGCTTTGCATAATCTTCGAGAATAATCTTGTGCATGCAGAAGGCGGGGCTTATTTCCTGAATATCTGCTAGAGTCCATCCAATTTCCTTTTTCCGTCTTTGGAGCACCGCCAATGTGGCATCTACCAGCATGTTAGTAAGATAAGAGGAAAGAATAACTGGAAAAGTTGAATTAGGGCCTAAGAATTCATACCTGAGGTGTGAAGGCAAAGGCTTCAGCTCCAAAAAGGGAGGTTCCTCAATTGAGGGCTTTGTTGGGGGAGTTTTTGTGTTCTCAAGATCCAAAGAAAGCTTACGGGGCTCATAAGAATAAGACCCCATACCATGTAAAGCATTGACACACCCCACCCTTCCTTCATCTTCATTGACATCTAGATTCAACAATACTGCCTCTAGAGGATCCTCCACATTTATCATGGCACTAGTATCATCAAAGATCACCTCCGTGATAAGATCCACAAAGGAGCACACTTCCTTGCTATTTGGTTGCTTCATTGATTTGCACACATGAAAGACCACTTTTTCATCACCCACCCGGAAGGTGAGTTCCCCTGCTTCCACATCAACTAAAGCCTTCCCAGTTGCAAGGAAAGGTCTTCCCAAGATTATAGGCACCTCATAATCGACCTTGCAGTCGAGAATCACAAAATCAGCCGGCAAGATATATTTGTCCACCCGGATAAGAACATCATCAATTATACCCAGTGGCCTCTTCATTGTTCTATCCGCGATTTGCAATCTCATGGAAGTCGGCCTCGGTTGCCCAATACCTAAAGTCTTGAAAACGGAGTAAGGCATCAAGTTGATACTTGCCCCCAAATCACATAGGGCTTTTGCAAAGTTTGCACTCCCAATGGTGCAAGGAATGGTGAAAGCACCGGGATCTTCTAGCTTCGGAGCCATCGAGTGCACTATCGCACTAACTTGGTGGGTCATCTTGATGGTCTCACAATCCATGGATCTTTTCTTTGTCACCAAGTCTTTCATGAACTTGGCATAACCCGACATTTGTTCTAGAGCCTCCACCAAAGGCACATTAATTGATAAGCTCTTCATCATGTCAATAAATTTCTTAAACTAGTTCTCATTTTTCTGCTTCGCGAGCCTTTGAGGATAAGGTGGAGGTGGACTTGGTAAAGGAGCCTTGGCTTTAGGCACAATCGTTTCCGGCATGTCTATTACGTGTTCCCTAGACGGGTTCACGTCATTCTGAGTTTCCACCTCGTTATCTTGGATATCAATCCTCACTTCCTCATGCAAGTTCTCATCAATCACATTCTCAACCACCAAAGGGATATCATCCTCTTGCAACTCAACGTCATCACTCAAAATTTCTTTTTGTTTGGAGGCATTCACATCACCGCCTCGTCCACTTCTTGTAGTTACCACCATTGCATGTCCGGTATTGCTCCCACCCTTCGGGTTGACTACCGTATCACTAGGTAGAGCCCCCTTAGGGCGAGTATTCAAGGATTGTGAGATTTGGCCTAATTGAACCTCCAAGTTTCTGATTGAAGTATTGTGGGATGCCAACTGGGCATCAGAGTTAGCATTCTTTTTCATCATCTGTTCAAACATCATTTCGATTCTCCCTATTTCATTGTTGGATGAACTAGGACCTTGGGATAGAAATGGGGGTGGATTGTTTGGTTGTTGATACATCGAGGGCCTTTGAAAGCATTGCCCCCGATTTCCTTGATTGCTATTGTTCCAACCACCCTGATTGTTGTTTCCACCCCAGTTGTTGTTGTTGCCAATCCAATTACCCTGATAGGTTTGGTTATTGTTCTGGTTGCCCCAATTTGAATTTTTGTTGTTGTTCCCCCAATTACTATTCCCTTGTTGTTGTTGTTGATTTCCCCAATTACCTTGGGATCTCCATTGTTGTTGTTGGTTAGAAGAATTGCCCCTTTGGCCCTGATAGTTGTTCACGTATTTCACTTCTTCATTCAGCTCATCATACCCATCATCTTAGAACCCACCACTTTCTTGGTCATATTGATCCGAACTCCCTTGGTTCTGTTGACCTCTTTGTCTTCTTTTGTTCACTAACATGTTGACACCCTCCATAGCATTTACTTGTCGTGGAGTTTGAACCTGTTGTAATTGTGCCTTTGCTAGCTGGTTCATTGTTGTTGTCAGTTCTGCTATTGTTTGCCCATGATCATGGAGCTCTTTGTGCAAGTGAATGACCGTGGGGTCACCCTATGGCACATTGGCTCGACTTTGCCAAGCGGAGGAAGTGTTCGCCATCTCATCCAGTATCTCACAAGTCTGATCGTACGGTGTGTTCATGAAATTGCCCCCGGCGAGTTGGTTCACTATGCACTAATTTATTGTGTTAATGCCTCGGTAGAATGTCTGTTGTATCATTGCCTCTGTCATATCATTATTTGGGCATTCCTTTACCATAGTCTGGTATATCTCCCATATCTCATGCAGTGGTTCGTTGGGCTCCTGTTTGAAAGCTAAGATTTCATCCCTCAAGGTTGCCATGTGGCCCGGCGAGAAAATTTTTGCAATGAATTTATCCACCAACTCATCCCATGTATGGATGGTGTGGTTGGGAAGTCTCTCCAGCCAATCCAATGCTTTTCCTCGAAGAGAGAAAGGGAATAATCTCAACCGTAGGGCATCCTCAGACACATTCGTTTTCTTGCTCCCCCAACAGGTATCAACAAATCCTTTAAGGTGCTTGTAAGCATTTTGATGGAGAGCACCCGTGAAATACCCTCGCTGCTCCAACAATGACAACATCACGTTGGTAATTTGAGAATTGCCCGCACGGATCCGGGGCGGGACAATTGCACTGGCGTAGCCCTGGTTTGGAAGCACTTGAGGTACAGCTCTTGGAGGTGGCAGGGGAGGGTCTGGAATATTATTATCACTGGCCTGTCGGCCTCTCCTTTATCCTTGAGGTACTAGAGGTACCTCATCCTCTCCATTGTCATCAACCTCTCCATATTTTGGTACCTGAATTGATAATTCATCCAAGTAAGTAAACAAGAAGGAAATAAAAACTAAACACAAAACTAGATACATAGATAGCCAAAAACCGTTTAGCTCCCCGGCAACAACGCCAAAAAGTTATCTGGTCCAACCCTACACCACTACAGAGTGGCAAGAATGGTCGATGCAACTTTTACCCGAGAAGGTCAGAATCGAATCCACGGATAGCTAGAATGTTTGGGAATTGGGTTCCTATCTACGCTAGTAACGTGCTAAGTAATTGTTTACACTTCTAAACATGCGTTGATGGTTCACTAATCTAGATTATCACTAATGATGTTGAATTAAGCTAAGAATGATATCTTTTTGTGAGGTTTTCTTAATTTATGGAAAGGCACTAGGGAAGTGACTTTCCCCTAGGTGAATACTTGATGGGTTCTAAAGCCTAAGGCAAAGTTGTTATGTTTGGGGAGTGCGATATAGCCAATGCACGAAACTACTCACTCTACCTCTCGTTATCTTGAGTGACTTTGCCGTAATTGGCTTTCTCAAGACCAATTGGGTGTGAAAATTGTGCAAGCAATATAGGCTCAAGTTGGGTATTACTATCTCTAGGTTTAAAACTTTGATTGGGGCTATCAATCTCTTGAATACGCCCCAATTCCTTGTTGGCCTGATTTTCCTAGACTCGAACTCTCTTTCTCAAGAAGAGCCCAAGTCAAAAAGGCACAAATTAATGTTTGCAACCACTAATTCCACATGGAAAACACAAATCAGTCCAAATATCAACCACCCATAAACATCTAAGCCCTAAAACAAGAGACCCATCAAATACCCATACTAGGGTTGAGTCACAACCCTAGCTGATGGGTCTAGCTACTCATAATAATGGAAGAAATCAGATATTTAGATGAAGAATAACCCATAAAATATAATTACAAGCTAAGATTTGAAGATTCAATGTTGAACTAGCTACAAAATTACTCAAAATAGGTTAAAAATGGCCTTCACGTGCTCAGCTACAGATAAGATACCCTAACAATCTGAAAAAGAAGTATTTATACAAAGCCAAATTTTTTGGACAAAAATACCCCTGACGGAGGTACCGAGGACCGCGGAAAATGGACTGTGGCCGCCGTGAGGCTTTTTTGCTTCAAATCTTTGTTCTCTGAATCTAGCCACCGCGGACCGCAATGAAAGGACCACGGCCGCGATTGCTTTACCGCTACCGCACAAAATGCACCGCGGTCAGCGATGTCTTGAAACTTCCAAAATCCTGGTTCTCTGAATCCCTTCTCCGCGGACCGCAACAAATGGACAGCGGCCGCGATGAGGCTACCGCGGCCGCGAAGAATCTACTGCTAGCCGCATTGCTTGAAACTCCAGGATTGCATCTTCTTTGATCTTTGCCACCACGGACCGCACTAAATGGACCGCGGCCGTGGTGGGTCTATTGTAGCTGCAGTGGATTTACTACTGCAGCAGTGCTTTGACTTGTTGTTGGACTTGTGCAGGTTTCACTCCTTTTTGAGCTGGTTTGGACTTCTTTGTCACTTTTTGACCAAACACTGCAAACAAGCACAACATGTAAGCCTTCGGGATTACTTGTATACACTTTTAATCCAAAACTCAAGTAAAAAGGAGTATAAAATAGACTAGAATTCCTAGTTATCAGCCCACGTCTCGGAATCGGGTAAAATTCACAAAATATGAACACCCATTGACTCACGAGTTTAGTCGTACCAAAATTATCCAAATCCGATATCAAAATCCGAATCAAAACTCAAACATTTTAGTTGAAGAACTTTCCAACTTTTCCCCAAATTTCTCAACCCAAATCCTCAATTAAATGATGAAATCAACTATAGATTAGTGGAATATAACCATAAATGAGTTAAGAATCGTTACGCAAAAGTTTTCTCTGAAAAACCCTTGAATTATCGCCTCAATCCGAGCTCTCAATGTCCCAAAATTGAAAATGGGATAAAACCCTCGAACTTGGCCCTTTTCTGCCTAGCGATTTCGCTTTTGCGGGATTCCGGTCGCACCTGCGACGCCGCACCTGGGAAATACCATCGCAGGTGCGGAATTGACTTAAGAGGCCTGGGTCCGCTTCTGCGATGAGGTGGTCGCACTTGCGCGTGTGCACCTGCGGTAAAATGGTCCGCTTCTGCAAGAAACTCCTCCAGCTCGACCTTCGCTTCTGTGATCACCTCGCAGCAGGAGCGGCTCTGCTTCTGCGGTCCCTATATTGCACTTGCGAGCTCCCTTCCGCACGTGCGTGTCTGCACCTGCAGCCAACCCCACCGTAGGTGCAATGACACAAGAAGTTGAAAAACTTCAGCAGTTACACAAGTCCAAATTTCGATCCAATAAGCACCCGAAACTCACCCGAGGCCTCCGAGATCTCAACCAAACATACCAACAAGTGCTAAAATACCATACAAACTTAGTCGAGCCCTCAAATAACATCAAACAATACTAAAAACATGAATCACCCTCCAATTCAAACTTAATGAACTTTGAAACTTCAAACATCTACAATCGATGTCGAAACCTATCAAACCACGTCCGATTGACCTCAAATTTTGCACACAAGTCATATTCAACATTACGAACCTACTCCAACTTCCTATATTGGAATCCGACCCCTATATCAAAAAAATGCACTTCCGGTCAAAATCTCCAAAAATTCAACTTTCGCCATTTCAAGCCTAAATCAACTAAAAACTTCCAATTCAAAATTCGGACACGCTCCCAAATCACCCAACGGAGCTAGCGGAATCAACGAAACTCAATTTCGGAGTCGTCTTCACACAGTCCCGACTACAGTCAAAATCCTAGAACTTAAGCTTCTGTTTTAGGGACTAAGTGTCCCAAATCACTCCGAAACCACAACCAAAACCTCCCGGCAAGACACATAAGCAGAAAAAGATACGGAAAAAGTAGTAAATAGGGGATCGAGGCTAATACACTCAAAACGATCTGCTAGGTCGTTATAAATACTGTACTGAATCTTCTGGTTTGGTGTATAGTCTTTCTCTGTAATTATTGGAATTAATTTAGTATTTATGAGACAAAAAATTTATTCCCTTTCCTTTGCAAATAGCAGCTTCTATGTAATAACAAGAAATATTCTAGATTTTATTTAAACATCCTAGAGTTAAATAAATTTTGTTAAATTGAATTTCTTGTATTAAATGTTAAATCAAATAGACAAATTGGTAAAAGTCGAAATAATTTTTTGCATCATTTTAAAAAATATTTTCAACTTTGTTAAAACTTTAGAATGCCGACTTCGAAATGACTTCATTTTGCTATTATGCTAAGAGCAAAAAGAAAGAGAAAAAGAAGTGATCAAACCCTGCTTGTCATATCTGACACCCTTGTACAAATAGGTATCGTCATCTAGGGCTATTCAAAACCGAACAGAAAGTTATTATCCTAAGAGCAAAAAAAAAAGAAAAAAAAGTGATCAAACCCTGCTTGTCAAATCTGACACCCTTATACAAATAGGTATCGTCATCTAGGGCTATTCAAAACCGACAGAAACCGTTAACCGAACCAAACTGATGGCTTATTGGCTTATTGGTATCGAATTATCGGGGTAATGGATGGTGAACGGATTGAGATTTTATAATTAACGGCTTAACAGTTTGAAGGAGGATTACTCAATTTTCTTATCGGGTATACTGTTAATCCGTTAAGAATTTTATATTTACACTTTTACCCTTATGTATATAAAGTACTATTGAAACCTTAAATGGCTAAATCTTTAATTTCTATTTTCTAATTCATTTGTCTGCAGCCACCAGAGGCAGAGAAGTCGTCAGTCTCACCTCTCTCTTGAACTGAGAACTGAGAAGTCGAATATTCGAAATCTCAATTATTAATACGTGTATGTTTGTATGAGTAGTCTTGATGGAATTAAAAATTTGGTTAATACGTGTATGATAGTATGAGTGGTCTTGAAGACTTTTCAATTAAAAAATACCGTTTTGTTAGATCTTAGATGGTATTAAAAATTTGGTATTGATTGAATGATTGTTCAAAAAAATTCTATTTGGTTTAGCCGATAAGCCGCCCGATAACCGTCCGATAATTGTTAATCTGATACCAATCCGCCCGTTGTCTTATTGGATAGCTAGCGGATTATTACATTTATAATACGATAACTGTTATTATCCACCTGATAAACACCTCTATCGTCATCTTTGACTGAACCCGCTTATACAAATCTCTGGGTCCGTCACTGATAGACACTATATGTCAAACTAAAGGTTGGAGCATCTTCCTAAATAATGATGAGAGAATCTAGTATAACAGAGGGTAAGATTGTTCAATTTCAAATTATACATAAACTAATTTGACCATTTTCCTTACTTTTAAAAGTGACTTGTCGTTCAGCAGACAAATTCATGTTAGGGTGGAAATTAAGAGGAAAAAGAAATCCAAACATAATCCAACTGGCTATATA
>NW_017671221.1:210721-242344 GCF_001879085.1 Nicotiana attenuata
AAAAAAAAAAAAAAAACACCCCAACCACAACACACACAAACGACAAAAAAGTTTCATAGAAAGCCATAATTTTGTTTTATTTCTTGTCCAAAAGATCGATGACAAGATTTATATGCAGGGACTTGAGTCATTTTCATGCACTTTGATAGAGCAATAATCAAACAAAAAGGAAATAGAAGGTTGACACCAGAAACTACAATTTAGTTGCTTTCACAACGAGCAGTTGATAAGAAATTACATTCTTTAAATATTCTAAACAACGTGTTAATCCCAATCTTAGCCATGTATAGAGTCTGAATTGCCATAAACACTTCTAGCCAAGACAAACTAAGAGATAGCATTAGGAATTGTTCTTGCTTTAATTATCACAAGCAATTTTGTCCTTTCCTCGATGTTATATATATATATATATATACACGTCATGTGTGATAACTAATCACACTCCCCTGTATATGTGTGTTGGACATCCTGGCACGTCACGATTAGGGAATGGGATCTATGCTTAGGGGAATTTTAACTTGTAGTAGTTCATTCCCAATATTTTATTAGCCCACTTATGATAAAGATTTCATTGAGGTATAAATTGTCGGAGTTAGGATTTAAAGATTATGGGTTTGAAATTTTAGTTTAGATTATTGAGTTCTAAACTATTAATAATATTTATATATATTTAATAAATTTCATAAGACAAATAAAAGATTTGGGCCAAAATTATTGAATTCGACCGAACCTGTAAACTACGCTCTAGCTCCCTGGGTATCAACATGTGTGATCTAATGATTAATGTAGAAAGGATTTGAATCATATATGTTGATAGTATAATTTTTTGTCTTATCCGTATATATATTGTAACTTAATGTAACGGTTTACCGTCTCATTTTAAATTAGTATTAATTACACCACTTTGTAATTGTTTTCAAAATTATCAATAATGTAAACATTGAATTTACACAAAAATAACATTTCGTCCAATTGATAGGACAGACAGTTGGATGGAGTATATGACAAAAAAATTGATTGTGGCTCTATACGTTGTGACCATTAGAATAATGGATTCATAAAACAACAAAAAGGAAAAGGCCGTCCGTGGGACCGTGGACCTCTAGCTACTATTAGATACTACAAGACATATTTCCGAATTTTAAAATCTATATTTTAGTTAATGAGTGATCGCTTTTTTGTCCTTTAAGTATGTTATTTAAGGGATTAATTAAATAGTTTAGCCATCCAGAAGAAAGGCCGTTTGAAACTTTAACTTGTTGACACATCCTTTTGTATACCAGATAATTGCACTTTTTGGCTACTCTAAAATAAGTATATTTGAACTAGCGCCTATAATTATTTTGGCAGAATAACCTAAATGGCACTTATACTTGTGTCACTTTGTCATACAAGTCCCCAAATTTATCATTTTGCCAATTGAACACTTACACTCGTTCAAAACTAATTTTTTAAGTCCCTCTGACCATTGGCCTAGCTTATGTGTCATTGACATAGTTGAGGTGGATAAATTATGTGTAACACACGCATGTAAAGAGAGTGATACTAGTGATTTTGATTAAAAATGAGTTAAACAAAAAAAAAAGTAAAATTAATAAGTTAATCGAAATTACCACCTTCCCCCTACCAATTTTCTTCTCTTTTTCAGTTTCTCCCACCTTCCTTCTCGCCCCCAATCCCTCTTTTCCCCTCCACACTACTGTAAACAATGGATGGGCTTTCAAAATCACAAAATCAGGCAGAAATATACTATTTTTCTGTATTTCTTTAACAAAAGAATCTTTTGCGTTTCTTATTTCATTTTCTGTTTAATTAAATCCAACTGATTAGGGTTCCGGCGAGTCTCGTTTCTCCTACGATGCTGCTCCAGTGTCCTAGCCGTGGTAGTAGTATCACTGATTCTAACGACTCTTTAGGTTGACGAACAGATATGTTTTAGTTATTGTTGTTGTGTTTCGCTATTTGAATCTTTATTCGGATTCTGGAGAGGAGATTCAATGGCTTGTTTGTTGAGAATTTTCGAAATTCCATTACTGGTCTTGCGAAGAACGAATTTAGTGGTTTGAAACCTCAAGTTGTTGCTTACCTAGTACTAAAACTCAGCTAGGTATTGAAATTTAGACTTGAAATACGATAAACATTTGTGTTTGAGGACCAAAACCGGAGGGACAAGCAGAGACGCCATTAAAGCTCGCTTGAAGCTTCTGGGTATATTCAGGTTTAGAATTATTTTTTGTGAAATCGGATGGGTTTGGTTCCTAATAAACGAAAGAAGAAAGAACCTACTGCATCTCTTTTTTATGGGTTCGGTATTTGTGCAGTGGCTAGTCCTATTTTTCAATAGTTTATTTTCCTATGTGGCGCTAGTAATGACGTGGCGTCCTACGTGTAGGAGATTGTATTACACACACTAGTAACCTCCTATCATAAACATTTATTATATACGATTTGAATGAGTGTAAGTGTTCAATTGGCGAAATGATAAGTTTGGATACCGGCATGACAAAGTGGTACAAGTATAAGTGCCATTTAGGCTATTCTGCCACTTATATTCGGTTGATGGGACAAAAATAAAAAAGCCTTACCATATGTTGGGCCAAAATAATCCAAAGACAATGTGATAGGGAAATTACCAGTTATTTCAGCCAATAAGCAAGTTAGTACAAAAATTAACCGATTCATAAAATACTACCAATATTAGCCAATTAGCTATTTGTAGCAAAAAAAAATACTCAAAGTTTTGCTTTCTTTTCAGTGGGTATTGTTGGAATAGATTGGGTACATCTTAAGAAGTTTAAATCTCAATTTTGGGATAATTTGGTAGAGTTTTGAGGTGGTTTGAATTGAAAATTTGGAGTAGAAGATGAACATGGAAAAAAAGATGATATGTGTATCACACTGTGCATCATATGTGTATCACATATGTATCAAATGTGTATCACATGTATATCCATGTATACATGTGTGTGAGATACATGCGTGATACATGTGTAGCAGACGACTTTTTGAACTCAATTTTAACCACTAATTTTGATACCAAATAAGTCTAAGTCACCGCCAATCTTCCTCAATTTTTGTATATTGACACATCTATATGTTTTCAATGAGGTTCAACCATACCCATTGAAAAAGGTCCCTTTATGCTTATATTTTTAGAATCTCGTGTGTATATATTTTATTACTTTATTTGCTAACTCATCCATGAAATTTCCTTTCCGTCTTGCATCTAATGTTACTGATCAAGCTTAAAAATATGGAAGGAGATATTTGTATTTGATTCTTGAAGAGAAAGAATCCTTATTTGTTTGGATTTTTAATTTTTATATTTGGCTAGTTTTGGTAAGTTTATGATTAATGGCTAGAGGTTGGTAACTTAGCACTTATTTGAGATATTTCGTAAGATTCTCAATGTGATATTGTCCGATTTGAGCCAAGCCCGTACGACTTCCCCCAAAAGGCCTCACAACGTTAAAAATATCCAACTCTTTAGTTTTTTTGTCTTCTTTTCTACTTTCATATGGACTTTGTACACACGCGATAATTTCCCCATTGAACTATGATTTACATGACCTATCATTATTCATGGGCTAATTTGAAGACTAATTGCGTACCATATATGATGTCGTTAGGTTTAAACAGCTCAAAAATACTTTTAACATAGTAGTATGGTGTTGTCCGATTTAGGCCAAATTGACCTGCACACTTTCCTCAAAAGATCTCACACAATTAAGAGCATGCAACTCCTTATTAGTAGCTTCATTTTCTTTCTACTTTTCATGTAGAATTTAATTTACATCCACCCAACACTATAGCCATGAAAATCTTACTTCTGATGTTTAACTAGACACGAAACTTTATAAAAAGAATAGTAGAAATTTTTTGTCTGAGAAGTACCTTATTAGGTAAGTAGATTGATTAGGTGAATTTAAATTATTAAAACAAAAAATAATAAAATAGTGTCAAAAGTTCAAAAGTTCAAAACCTTCTCCAAAAAAAGAAATAAATAAATAAAAGTTATAACTGTTAAGAAATGAGAACAAAATAGAATAATATATTAATTGAGACAAAATAAATATGAGGGAGAATATTTTGTTATTTCTTTTCTTGGTATATGTAACGACCCGACCAGTCGTTTTGGGCCCTAGCGCGTCGTTCAGCAGTCAAAGGCCATGAGCAGCTTCATTTCAGGTATTATAACTTGTACATGTGGTCGGAATAGAATTTCGGGAAGTTCAGAGTTGATTTGGAAAGAGAATTCTCATTTCGGAAGCTTAAAGATGAAGGAATTAACCAAGATTTGGATTGTTGAGTAAACGACCTCGGAATCGAGATCTAAAGGTCCCGGCAGGTTTGTATGATAATTTCGGACTTGGCGTATGCCCGGTTCGAATTTTGGATAACTCGGGAGCGTTTTGGCGCATATTGTGGAAGTTAGCATTTTAGAAAAAATTTCATAAGTTTGTCTTGAAGTGTATTTCAGTGTTGCCAATATCCGTTTGGAATTTTGAGTCTGTGAATAGCTCCGTATGGTGATTCTGGAGTTGGGAGCGCAATCGGAAGTGAATTCGGAGGTCCGTAGGTCATTTTGGAGTTATTTGGCTAAAGATGGAAATTTGAAGGTTTTTGAGAAGTTTGACTGGAAGTGGTCTTTTTGATATCTGGGTCGGAATTCGATTCCGGAAGTTGGAATGGGTCCGTAATGTTGAATATGACTTGCGTGCAGAATTTGAGGTCAATCGGACGTGATTTGATAGGTTTAAACATAGAAAGTAGAAGTTTAAAATTTCAAAGTTCATTAAGCGTAGATTGGAGTGCGATTCATGGTTCTAGCGTTGTTTGAGGTTATTTTAGTCTTCGAGCTAGTCCGTATTATGTTTTTAGACTTGTGCGGGTGTTTGGTTTGGAGCCCCGGGGGCTCGGGTGTGATTCGGGATAGCTTCGGAGTGATTTGCTAAGAAATAGGATTGCTGGTACTGGTATGATCGCATTTGCGATGCATTGGTCGCAAATGCGACCTCGCATTTGCGAGTACCCGTTCGCATTTGCGAGCCTAGGTTTCTAGGGGAAAGTTCGCACTTGCGAACAAGGGATTCGAATTTGCGAGGCTGTCACCTTCGCAGTTGCGAAGGATATTGTCGCAAATGCGACCAGGACAGGGTGGGCTAGGCTTCGCATTTGCGATGCAATTGTCGCAAATGCGACATCGCAATTGCGAGCCTGGAGTCGCAAATGCGACTTCTGCGTCTGGAGCTGTGGCTTTTTATTCCGAGACTTAGCCCATTTCCCTCATTTCCCACCTGGCCTTAGGCGATTTTTGAGAGCATTGAGGAGGGATTCCATCACCATCAAAGAGGTAAGTAATTTCTACACATCTTAAGTTAAATACATAGATTAGAGGTAGATTAACATGTGAAAATTTAGGAAAAATCAAGGGTTTTAGATGAAAAACCTAGAATTTGGTAAAAACGAGATTTAACCACGAAAATTGTTAGGGAATGAAGTAAAAATCATATATTCTTGATCCTTAGGTTATGGGTAACGACTTTCTTCAAAAATTTCCAGAATCCGGGCACGTGGGCCCGGGGGTGAAGTTTAGGAACCTTGTATTTAGGGTTGGGAAATTGGTTTAATAATTAGAATATGAACTTTTGAGCATGTATTGACTAGTTCTTACCCTATTTGAATAGTTTTGGATCGCTCGGCTCCGAATTGGAGGTTTGAGCGCGTTCTTGAATCGGAATATAGGCTTCGGAGCGAGATGAGTCTCCTTTCTAACCTTGTAAGAGGGAATTGTCCCCATAGGTGAGTTAATTGGTTATGTGCTCCTATTTGTGGGGGCTATGTACGCACGAGGTGATGAGAGTCCATACTTAGCTACTATTATATTGTTGTCCGGGTAGTCTAGGACCCAAAAGCATGTTGTACTTGGAATAATTGTAATGTTGGTTACAGTTGAATTGCTTAAATCCTGTCGAATTGGTAAATGAATTTCTAAAAGGATTAAACTTCATTTTCTTAAATCGTTAAAAGAGAATTGGCATTTATTTGGATAAATGTTCCTCGATAAATTCTTAATCTGCGGTTTGAGCATGTATTTCTATGTGTACCCGCGTCGCATGTAAGGTTCGCGAGCAGGATGATTTCTTATTTAAATTTGACCGCGTCGCATGTATGGTTCGCGAGCGGGGTAATAGATGCATCTATGGTTCGTACCGTTCGACCCTCGGCAGTGCACAGTTTAAATATTGTTGGATCGGGTCGTACGTCCTCGGCATGAGTTGCGCATGCTTGTATTGCTTGCTGTGAAAGTTGTTGATACTAATACCTGTTTTCCCCGACTTGAGATAATTGTCAATTAATGAATTATGAATCCGGAGATTTTAACTAAAAAGGAACTTTCACCTGTTTAGTGACTCATTTGAATTTTACTGTTGTTCTTAATGGATCTGTGAGTCATCGCATTAATAATATTATTACTGGAATTTTAGTAGGTGTCGAAGTTGCCATCTCGTCTCTACTTCTTCGAGATTAGGCGGGATACTTACTGAGTACACATTGTTTTTTTACTCATACTGCACTTCTGTGCATTTTTGTTGCACATGTATATGTAACTCTAGTGGTCTACTGGGCGTAGCAGCACGGATGATTCTGGACTAGGTGAGTGCAGTATTCGAGGCGGCCCGCAGCTAGTATAGTCCCTTCCAGTATATTGTGTTTACTTCCTGTCCACTGTATTCCGGACGGATGTTGTATTTTATTTTTCTTCTTAGTAGATGCTCATGCACTTGTGACACCGGATTCTGGGATGAATTTAAAAATATTTTGTATTAATTGCTTATCATTTAGTTTGAATTGAAGCGGTTATCTTTTCATTTATAAAATTGAAGGAAAATCCTAGTTTCCAAGATTGTTAAAATGAGAACTTCATCAAGTAATTTGGTTGGCTTGCTTGACAGCAGTGTCCGGCGCCACCACGACCCTTAGTGGATTTTGGGTCGTGACAACATGGTATCAGAGCACTAAGTTCCTAGGGTCTCACGAGTCATGAGCAAGTCTAGTAGAGTCTCGCGGATCGGTATGGAGACGTCTGTGCTTATCCTCGGGAGGCTGCAGGACTGTTAGGAGTACTTCCCTTCTTGATTCCTTATCGTGCGACTTGATCTTTGGGGGCGTATGCCTTTAGTTCATTCCTACTCAATCTTATGCGACGCAAACCACTTGTTATAAATCGAGAATTGAAGAACTGTAATGGTAATGCAGATGTGATACGGGATGTTTCTCCCGGTATAGCTGATCGGATTATTATCGTCACTTTGTAGAAGGATATCTTATTGTTTCAGCCCAGTAGTGGTAACCCTGAGGGCTCTGAGGCTAGGCACAAGTTGCCATGATGCTTATGAACTATTGTTCCGCAGTAGTGATATGATGGTAGGACATTTGCCTACGTGTCGGGGCGGTAAATAACTTGAAGGGAGGTTTACTCAGTGCATAATCTAGAGAATCGGTTTCTTATTCCCGGCATGGGAAAGGCAATCGGACTAAGAATGGTCAGATGTGGGCTGGCGGAGTAATGAGACTTGGTATTTGCAAGCGTGGTGGAGCTTTCTTCTATGATGGGGTGTCGTTGTCCTAATTGAACGTACCAAGTTCGCCGGTGTTATGATCTTCTGCAATTCGCCTTTGGGGCAAGCTATTGTGAGATAGCATCAAAAATGCGGCTGTCAGATATCGCAGGGTGTGGTAGTTCACGGTTGAATCAGTGTTTCTAATGTCGACGGTATGAAAAGATGATCTTCCGAAAGGTGTAAAGTTAGCAGCAATTGTGGGTTCAAGTGCCACGAAGATAGATTTTATTAAGACAGCAGCTGAGCAGTAAAGGATGAGGAAAGGCATGTGGGGAGTGTCAGGCGGTGGCTAAAATTTCTAGAAGGCAAAGTATAAGAGGCAAAGGTCGAGTAGTCGATTAAAGGGACGAGTTCCGCCAAAGTGGGAGAGTGGCGGAGTTACATATGGGCATTGGGATAGGATGACTATGCGTCATAAGGAGAGTCTGGGATGACTTGCAAATTTTAGTAATTTGGTGATTGAGGTCTACGGATTTAATTTGCAGTATGGGCTATTATGCGGCAAGAGATTTGATATAACGGGAAGGAGCTGCTTGAATGAAGAAGCATACAACATAACTTTGAATTGGAAGAATGTTGCCGCACATTTAATTGATGTCCACGAGGGGTTAATGGACTCGTGCAGCTGGAGAGAGAGCTCCGACTCAGGATGGGTTATTGATGTCGTAGTGATTGTACCCCGTGCACCAGCGTTGGGAGATGTCGGGGAGTGATTTCCACAGGTGGGTTATTCCTGTGAGCAGTTTAGCGGTCGCGTGGTTGGCGAGGCTTCTGCGAAGAATTCTATGGGTTATACAGCGAAGGGATCGGTCATGCGAATGTTGTTGATGATTCAGAGTATAAAAAGAGGGTTTCTACAGTAAGATATCGAGAATTTTGGCGGTTGATTGCGCAAGGTTATGCCAATAGGAGATTAAGAATCCTGGTAAATTCAAGAGTTGTGTAATAGTGGCTTCGAGCTAAGTGGGAGAGTCCCACCGCCTATGATGCGGTTGCATGGTTAATTACTTGCGGGGTTTCTAATTTTTAGCATATTGATGGGTTATCTCAGCTACGGGAAAAGAACATAGGTGGTAATTTGAGCAAAGGAATTATTAAAGGTGGGCTATCGTTGGCCTTATTGGCCCATGTTCAGACTTGGGGAAGGATTCAGGATTGTGCTTTGTAAAGATGCGGGTTCCAAGGGAATGATTCTGACAGGTGCTTCACCAATGGGGTATTCATGTGCTAGAAGATTTATGGAATTGATTATATTCGGGGCCAAGTCAGAGCGGGTGGCTCTCAACAACGGTCCTAGTGAATTCAAAAGATAAAGTGTGATGCCTAATGATTTCAAGCCTATAGGTACGGTTAAGAATCAAACTTGATAGAAGCCTATGAGAAGAGGCACAGAATGTCCTATGATGTTTTGACTTGCGATGTAGAAATTGGGAGGTACGAAATGGTACGTGGGATTTGAGACAGCATGGTCTCGTCATTCAGGGTCACTCTGGAAGAGTGCGGATGGAGTGTGTTAAGTGTTGAATGGGGTTATCATTGTTTCTATGGCAATCAAGGACAAATTGGAAGAAGAGGATTGGTTAGCCATAGTCGAATTGGCATGTTGATGGTAATGATCAGTTCTTTCAGCGTGATCAAGTTATGCAAGGGAATTGTGACGGTGCGTGTGAGGCTTGTCGGCCGCCGTAGTTAGTGTTATTCAGAAAGTATTCTACCGTTGTGGCCTGTTATGTGGAGGTGGATCCCGGAAGGGCTATGGTGGTTTAGACCACTACTTAGAGATTTGCATATTCTACGGTCATGAGAATTCACCCGTGTGTTGCTATGGTCCTCCTGAAGTGAGTTAAGTGGAAAGTTTTATATGATGAAGTGTTAATCTAACAGTGGTTCCGAAGCTATGATGAAAAACGAGTTCTATCGTATATTGGCATGTTGGGTGCAGTGAGTGGCATGGAACTTGAAGTGAAGATCAAGGTAGCAGTTCGGTGTCGACAAGGATGTCACGAGCTCGGATGAGCAGGAAAGAAGTTTCGATGTTTAAGGTAAGTTGGTATTGTCTTCAGCGTCACCTGAGATCGATGTTTTGTAAGAGGGGCTTTGCATCCTGGTTAATGATTCTTGATCGCTTTCCGGTGCTAGTGCGGCCGGTGGTTTGGAGATACGACCCAGTTATTTGTTATGGTAGGTTGTGGGAGTGTGTCCCATAGGAAGATTGTATAAGTGTGGCAGGTAGTCACTGGATTGATTAAAGACTTAAACCAAGTATGAAGGTTGTGATGATATCGTCGATTTGAGAATAGATGCCTGGAGAGCACTCAGTTTATTGGGTTGTGGACTGCGGAGGATTTCTCCTGTTGTGATAGTTGTTCTTGTGTGTAATGAGAAAAGGGAAGTTAGTATGGACCTTTGAAGGGTCATTTGCCTAGTTTGGTACGATCAGGGTCGACTTGAGGTCGGTGGATGGATTTAAATATAAATATGGGCTCTATATCAGGCCAGATGTGTTCATTTCAACACAGCGCTCCTTAATTGAGGAGTAGTCAGGGTGTTATTTTGTCATCAGCTATTTCATCTAATGACGTATTGCGCCGTGCGAGTTGTGAGACGGCTTGGTGAATTCCTTATGTGTTGAGGCTCCGCGTAGAGATGATGTTATATGAGTAGGATGGCTTTTGAGATTTCAAATCTTATATCGCACCTCAGTTGTGCTTGAGTTTTGTGGCTTCTGGCGCTATATGTCTCCCCAAGGATGGAATTATGCACTTAGCGTGCTTGTGACCAATATTCGGTATGTTATTGAAATGAGCAATCTAGCTCGGTGCGTATCTCCTTATGCGAGTTTTATGGGTGGATCGGGTGGCACGCCGCCATGGTTATGTTGTTCGGGTCGGGTTGCGCGCCGCAACAAAGTGAAGCTGAGTACAGTTCCCCGTATCTGTTTTTATGTGTTTTGTTTCCTATTTTATGAGGAAATCTTATATTAGCTATGCGCCCGCGTCGCATGTATGATTCGCGAGCGGGGTGTGTGTTTAATTAAGTCGACCGCGTCGCATGTATGATTCGCGAGCGGTGTAGTTGAATTTCCTTCTTAAAGTTTGCTTTCCTTTATATCGCGTTCGATATGGTAGCCTATTGGCACATTGTAGCATCACATGGGACTTTTGGTCATGTCGGGGTGGCTGCCTGAGCAGTTCGTACTGGGTGAGACGAGATCATTGAATTCAAGATCAGTGTAATCTGAGTATATGAAGTATATTAAGGAACTAAGACCATTATTCGGTTCAGAATGAGGTGAGGGTTCTTGTCAAGAGTATAGACCCAATGATTTTTTGATTCAGCAATTGGTTAGGAAATTCTACGCCTATCTTCCGTCGTGTCGGTATTGTAAGAGTTAGAGTAAGAGCTATCCACATCATGAGGTGCGTTGTGAGCATCAGAGTCATAGAATTTCGACTAAATTGATCAGAGAATATTATTGTTGTCCTATGAAAAAAAATGGTGCGAGGGGTAAATTCAGCTAAGGTATGCAGTCGTGTTTTGGTGCTACGTGTAGATGCTTATATGGTGAGCGTATGTTGGAAACAGGCCTAGCATAGAATTTCGGATGTTGGAATTGGACTTTAAGGCTTATTTGTTTGAATAAAAGGAATATCTTCAGAATTGATCGAGCTAATGTGCTCAACTGAGTTATCGTAGCAGGGGAAGGTGCATGAGGTGTTAAACAGTGATTTCAGACTACTTCAGTGTAGTTCTCAGCACGTTCGAGGACGAACGTATGTTTAAGTGGGAGAGAATGTAACGACCCGACCAGTCGTTTTGGGCCCTAGCGCGTCGTTAAGCAGTCAGAGGCCATGAGCAGATTCATTTCAGGTATTATGACTTGTACGTGTGGTCGGAATTGACTTTCGGGAAGTTTAGAGTTGATTTGGAAAGAGAATTCTCATTTCAGAAGCTTAAAGATGAAGGAATTAACCAAGATTTGGATTTTTAAGTAAACGACCTCGGAATCGAGATCTAAAGGTCCCAGCAGGTTTGTATGATGATTTCGGACTTGGCGTATGCTCGGTTCGAGTTTTGGATAACCCGGGAGCATTTTGGCGCATATTGTGGAAGTTAGCATTTTAGAAGAAATTTCATAAGTTTGGCTTGAAGTGCATTTTAGTGTTACCGATGTCCGTTTGGGATTTCGAGTTCGTGAATAGCTCTATATGGTGATTCTAGAGTTGGGAGCGCGATCGGAAGTGAATTCAGAGGTCCGTAGGTCATTTTGGAGTTATTTTGCTAAAGATGGAAATTTGAAGGTTTTTGAGAAGTTTAACCGGGAGTGGACTTTTTGATATCGGGGTCGGAATCCGATTCTGGAAATTGCAGTAGGTCCGTAATGTCGAATATGACTTGCGTGCGGAATTTGAGGTCAATCGGACGTGATTTGATAGGTTTAAACATCGAAAGTAGAAGTTTAAAATTTCAAAGTTCATTAAGCTTAGATTGGAGTGCGATTCATGGTTCTAGCGTTGTTTGAGGTGATTTGAGGCTTCGAGCTAGTCTGTATTATGTTTTTAGACTTGTGCGGGTGTTTGGTTTGGAGCCCCGGGGGCTCGAGTGTGATTCGGGATAGCTTCAGAGTGATTTGCTAAGAAATAGGATTGCTGCAACTGGTATGATCTCATTTGCGATGCATTGGTCGCAAATGCGACCTCGCATTTGCGAGTACCCGTTCGCATTTGCGAGCCTAGGTTTCTTGGGGAGAGTTTGCATTTGCGAACAAGGGATTCGAATTTGCGAGGCTGTCACCTTCGTAATTGCGAAGGATATTGTCGCAAATGCGACCAGGACAGGGTGGGCTAGGCTTCACATTTCGATGCAATTGTCGCAAATGCAACATCGCAATAGCGAACCTGGAGTCGCAAATGCGACTTCTGCGTCTGGAGCTGTGGCTTTTTGTTCCGAGACTTAGCCCATTTCCCTCATTTCCCACTTGGCCTTAGGCGATTTTTGAGGCATTGCCTGGGTAAGGCAGCATTGAAGCTAGAGTGGCGAGTGCATCGGCTAGTTCATTGTGACACCAAGGTATATACCTGAACTCTATCGACTTGAAGCACTTGGTGAGATCTTCCACATGCTGTCGATAGGGAATGAGCTTAATATCTCGAGTCTCCCACTCCCCCTGGGCTTGCCGGATAATCAAATCAGAGTCCCCCATGAATAACAAATCTTCAACATCTTGATCAATTGCCATATTCATGCCCATGATGCAGGCTTCGTACTCAGCCGTATTATTTGTGCAGAAGAATCGGAGCCTTGTTGTAGCTGGGTAGTGCTGACCATTGGGTGATATCAAGATTGCCCCAATGCCTACGCCTCTTGCATTTACTGCTCCGTCAAAGAACATTTTCCAAGCATGAGTGTCCTCAGAGATGGCTTCTACTGAATTTACCTCCTCATCTGGGAAATATGTGCTAAATGGTTGGTATTCCTCGTCAACCGGGTTTTCAGCCAAATGATCTGCCAATGCCTGGGCCTTCATTGCCGTGCGAGTAACGTAGACTATATCAAATTTAGTGAGCACGATTTGCACGGAGAATGCACCAGATGTATTCTACATCCAGAATTTGAAGAAGAAACCCACGAAAATATTCCACGAGTATGCTACTCGTTGGAGATCAGAGGCTGCTAACGTCAGGCCGACCTTGGAAGAAGAACAGATGAACAGGTTCTTCATCCGAGCTCAGGATCCACGGTATTATGAGAGGTTGATGTTGATCGAAGGCGAAAAATTCTCCGACATCATCAAGCTAGGAGAAAGGATTGAGGAAGGCATTAAAAGTGGTATGGTCACTAATTTTGAGGCATTACAGGCTACCAACAAGGCTCTATAATCTGGTGGCACGTCCAATAAAAAGGATGTGAGTGTCGTGATGGTTGCACAGAGAACAAAATCCCCAGTAAAATACCAAGCTTACCCAATACCTCCTCTCACACATCAACCCATCCCTAATTACCAAGCACCTCCGCCCTCTTACCAAATTCCACCACCGACTTACCAATCATCTCCATCCCCCACATATCAACCTACCACGCCAAGATATTCCCAACCCGCACCCGTCTACCAAACCTATAATGCTCAGCCCTCTCACTATCAATCACCTCCCGCCCGCCAAAACTTCCCTAGACCTCGACCAAACTTCGACCGCAGACCTCCCAAACAATACACCGCCATTGCCGAACCAATCGACCAGTTGTATGAAAGGCTTAAAGCTGCTGGTTACGTTGCCCCAGTCCCTGCCATAACTCCAGAAAATCCTTCCCAATGGGTCAACCCAAACAAAACCTGTGTATACCATTCCGGCATGAAGGGGCATACCATTGATGAATGCCGATCTCTGAAGGATAAAATCCATGCCTTAATTGACAATAAGATCATCGTGGCAAAAGAGCCCGCTCCCAATTTTCGCAACAATCCCCTGCGTGATCATAAGGGTGGAGGTGTGCACATGATCGAGGTAGAAGATGATTGGGACCCCAAAGGGTCGATTGGATTAATTGCCGAAGGTGACGAGCCCAAGAAATCAACGGTCACGCTTAATTCGATTGTAGTCCAGATTCAGCCTTCCGAAGACGCTGAAGTAAACATGTCCATACCACTTGAGTTCGAGGCACCTCCTTCTGCAAAGACGCAGGGACTAATCGAGGTCGAGTTTGGGTCCACAAAGGCGCCTGAGCCCTTTGAAGTTGCTGTATTACCTTCCAAGGCAAGGGTGCCTATTCCAGTAGCTATGACAGCCATAGCACAGTTCCACACAAAAGCTATACCGTGGGATTACACCGCCGAGGCGAGAAGAAAATGGAAGGTCAAGTTCGGGGAAGCCGTTGCAGCACAGGGTATGACGAGAACCGGTAGGGTTTATACTCCAGAGCATTTAGTTGAATCAAGTAAGCAGGCTTCTGGACGACCTATTAAAACTGGGCCCGATGATTTCTGGAGGAAGATACAAGCAAAAGAGTACTCAGTCGTTGATCAACTGAATAAAACACCGGCACAGATCTCCATCCTAGCTCTGCTGCAAAGCTCCGATGCGCATAAGAACGCCTTGTTGAAGATACTGAGTGAGGCATATGTACCCAGCAACATAACTGGAGGAGAAATGGCGAACATGGTAGGGCAGATATTGGAGAGTCATAAAATCACTTTCCACGAGGATGAGTTGCCCCTAGAAGGGTTAATCCACAACAAAGCGTTGCACATCACTGTGCAATGTGAAGACTATTTCATCACCAGGACTTTGATTGACGGAGGGTCCAGCCTAAATATTTGCCCATTGGTGACTCTCAGAACATTGGGGAAGAGCCTGCATGATATCAAGGATGGGGCCATCAACGTCAAAGCCTTCGATGGTTCCCAAAGGTCCACTATTGGGGAAATCAGTTTGTGTCTGCAAATGGGACCGACTTGGTTCGACGTTGACTTTCAAGTGATAGACATCCCAGCACCTTACAACTTACTACAGGGACGACCTTGGATCCACGCCGCTGGAGCTGTAGCATCAACCCTGCACCAGGCAGTAAAGTTCGAGCGGAATCACCAAGAGGTGATTATTCATGGCGACGGTAGTAATCCCATATACAGTCGTCAGACCATCCCAACGTTCGGAGGAAGAAGGAAGATAGGCGGAGAAACCTACCATCACATTGAGCGAGTCAACGCCGTAGACAAGGACAAGTGGTGGGATAACAAGATCGAAAGTATACTGAATTGGTGTGGATACGAGCCTGGCAAGGGACTTGGCAAAAACCTCCAGGGAATCGCCAAACCCATCAAGCTGAAAAAACATGGTACCACTTTTGGTTTGGGATACGAGTACACCTGGGAAGAATTCAAAGACTGGTCACCACCATGGCGCAGTCCCTACTACCCACTGGACATCCGATACCTCACCTGGAGCAGAATTTCCAGCCGGCAGACATCATATATGGGTCAGAAGAAGAGGAAACATTGGCGGCAATGAAGAATCTGTTCTTGGAAGACGACAATATGGACTGTCATGTCATTATTGAGGAGGAAAGGGAGGAAGGCCCTTCCATACAAGCTGTGAGCCGATGGGCGCACCTCAACAACTGGTCCGTCAGAACCACCAAGGCCCAGAAAGCTTCGGGGTAGCAACGCTAAACAAAGCACTATGCATTATCTTTTACTTTTTTGCTAGTTGATTTCCTTTCCGTACTTTCTTTAAATTTCGAAAAGAGCTCCGATATTCAAAACAATTACGGAATTTATCAAAGTATTTCAGTTTCTTATAAATCTTGCTCTTATTATTTTCTCTATCATTTACTTTATTTACACAGCATTACTATTACTTATCTGGATGAACCGACGAATGTGACATGCGACGAGATAACGCAACAAACGGACATAGACTCAGAAGAGGATGATATACCAGAAGAGGTTGTTAAAGAGGTTGAGAACTTTGAGAATAGGCCTAAGTCTAACTTGGACGAAACTGAGGTTGTCAACTTGGGGGATACAGAGAATGTCAAGGAAACGCGCATTAGTGTTCACCTGTCACCATCGGAAAAGGAAAAGTACACAGAGTTTCTAAGAGAATATGAGGACATATTTACCTGGTCGTATGATGATATGACCGGTCTCAGTACATCTATTGTAGCTCACAAACTGTCAACAGATCCGACATGTCCGCCGGTAAAGCAGAAGCTCAGGAAGTTCAAGCCAGACATGAGTTTGAAAATCAAGGAGGAAGTTACCAAACAAGTCAAAGCCAAGGTCCTCAGAGTAGTGGAGTATCCAACATGAATGGCCAACATTGTGCCAGTGCCAAAGAAGAACGGGAAGGTCAGAGTCTGTGTCGACTACCGGGACCTCAATCGGGCCAGTCCGAAAGATGACTTCCCCTTGCCGAACATACACATCCTGATTGACAATTGCGCCAAGCACGAGTTGCAGTCATTTGTCGATTGTTTTGCTGGGTATCATCAGATATGGATGGACGAAGAAGACGCGGAGAAAACGGCTTTCATTACACTGTGGGGGATGTATTGTTACAAGATGATGCCGTTTGGATTAAAGAATGCTGGGGCAACCTACATGAGGGCCATGACTACTATTTTCCATGACATGATACACAAAGAGATCGAGGTGTATGTAGACGATGTCATTATCAAATCCAAGAAAGCCATTGACCACATGGAAGATCTGAGGAAGTTCTTCAACAGATTGAGAAGGTACAACTTGAAACTGAATCCCGCCAAATGTGCATTCGGGGTTCCTGCCGGGAAACTGCTTGGGTTCATCGTAAGTCGACGAGGGATAGAACTAGATCCATCAAAGGTCAAGGCCATTCTAGAATTGCCACCGCCGAAGAACAAGAAAGAGGTTATGAGTTTCCTAGGGAGATCAACTACATCAGCCGGTTCATAGCTCAGTCCACTGTCATTTGTGAACCAATCTTTAAGATGTTGAAGAAGGACGCTTCCACTAAATGGACTGATGATTGTCAGAAGGCCTTCGACAAAATCAAGGAATACCTGCCAACACCGCCAGTTCTGGTTCCGCCCGAACCGGGTAGACCGCTATTGCTCTACCTTGCAGTACTGGATGGGGCGTTCGGTTGTGTTTTGGGACAACATGATGAAACGGGGAGAAAGGAGCAAGCCATCTACTATCTCAGCAAGAAGTTCACCCCATACGAGGCCCGATATTCCCTGCTAAAACGCACCTGTTGTACTCTGACTTGGGTAGCTCAGAAGTTGAGGCATTATTTCTGTGCCTATACCACTTATCTCATATCAAGGATGGATCCGCTGAAGTACATCTTTTAGAAGCCCATGCCCATGGGCAAGCTAGCCAAATGGCAAACCCTGCTGAGTGAATTTGATATTGTCTACGTGACCCAGAAAGCAATCAAAGGACAGGCACAGGCAGATCATCTTGCCGAAAATCCCGTGGACGGAGAATACGAACCCCTGAAAACATATTTCCCAGATGAAGAGGTAGCATTCATAGGAGAAGATATTGTAGAATCCTATGATGGCTGGTGAATGTTTTTCGACGGAGCAGCAAATTTCAAAGGAGTTGGCATAGGAGCAGTTCTAGTATTAGAAACAGGTCAGCATTATCCGGTGTCCGCCAAGCTCAGGTTCCCGTGCACCAACAACATGGCCGAGTACAAAGCCTGCATCTTAGGGCTCAAGCTGGCCATTGACATGAACGTCCAAGAGTTGCTAGTGATTGGAGATTCGGATTTGCTTGTACATCAGGTCCGAGAAGAATGGGCGACCAAGAACACCAAGATACTCCCGTATTTGCATCATGTACAAGAGTTGAGGAAAAGGTTCACCAAGACAGAATTCCGGCATGTCCCCAGAGCCCAGAATGAGTTCGCCGATGCATTGGCCACCCTATCATCCATGATTCAGCATCCAGATAAGAACTTCATTGATATTATCCCGGTAAAAATCCAGGATCAACCAGCTTACTGTGCTCATGTCGAGGAAGAAGCAGACGAAAAACCATGGTTTCATGACATTAAGAAATATCTGGAAACAGGAGAATATCCAGAATTTGCAAACGCTACTCAGAAGCGCACACTGCGGAGGTTATCCAATCACTTCTTTCACAGCGGAGGAATCCTGTATAGGAGGACTCCCGATATGGGATTACTGAGGTGTGTCGAAGCAAAGGAAGCATCCAGGTTGTTGGAAGAGGTTCATGCAGGAACCTGTGGTCCGCATATGAATGGTTTTGTCTTAGCCAAGAAAATACTCCGAGCTGGATACTTTTGGATGACTATGGAAACGGACTGCATCCAGTATGTCCGAAAATGCCATCGCTGTCAGATACATGCAGATATGATAAAGGTGCCTCCTAACGAGCTCAATGCAACAGGCTCGCCATGGCCGTTCGCCGCTTGGGGAATGGATGTCATCGGACCTATCGAGCCTGTCGCATCAAACGGGCACATGTTCATTCTAGTGGCAATTGATTATTTCACCAAATGGGTTGAAGCAACATCATATAAGGCGGTAACCAAGAAAGTTGTGGCAGCCTTTGTCCGCGACCGTATCATTTGCCGGTTCGGCGTCCCAGAGACAATCATCACTGATAATGGTTCAAATCTCAATAGTGATCTGATGAAAGCAATGTGTGAGACGTTCAAGATCACAAGAATTCTACAGCCTACAGACCTCAGATGAATGGAGCTGTAGAAGCGGCCAACAAGAACATCAAGTAGATATTAAGGAAAATGATAGAGAAACACAAGCAGTGGCACGAAAAGCTATCCTTTGATTTATTGGGATACTGTACCAAAGCTCGCACATCAACCGGGGCGACTCCCTATATGTTGGTTTATGGCACCGAGGCAGTCATCCCGGCCGAGGTAGAAATTCCATCTCTAAGAATCATACAGGAAGCGGAACTTGAAGATGCAGAATGGCTAAAAAGTCGCTATGAGCAGTTAGCCCTTATAGACGGAAAAAGACTGAATGCAGTTTGCCATGGTCAATTGTATCAGAACAGGATATCCAGAGCTTTCAACAAGAGAGTCAAGCCGAGGCAATTTACACCAGGACAGCTGGTATTGAAGAAAATCTTTCCACATCAAGATGAAGCCAAAGGAAAATTCTCTCCCCACTGGCAAGGTCCATACCTGGTTCACCGGGTCCTAACAGGAGGAGCCCTCATACTTGCAGAAATGGACGGAGAAGTTTGGCCAAAGCCGATCAATTCAGATGCAGTGAAGCGATACTATGTGTAACCATTTTGATTTCTTTATGATGTGATTTGAACTACGTCTGACCTGATTCCCGTTTAAGAGGGGATACGTAGGCAGCCTTATGGGTTCGCTCACAATTCAATAAAATTTTCATTTCCCCCGCAATTGGAAACTGGGGTAGAATTTTGAGGAGGACCCTCAAAATTCCGAAGCTGACTTTCAGCCATTCATCGCACGCAACCGTCAGAGGCACCAGCCCAGTAAACTAGGGCAGAATTTTGAGGAGGACCCTCAAAATTCCGGAGAAAAAGAGGTCGCAGTGTCTTGAGCCGCGTCGCAGTCGTCGGTTCATCTAAAAGAAAATCGTTTTAAATTATGTATTTACATCATATTTTTTTTAAGAAAAATAAAATTATATTACCAGGTCATGCATGGCTACTGTCAAATTGCTTTGTTTAGTGACGCAACCCCAATGAAAACAAGAGCCGAGTAGGACGACCGGAGTCCACGGGAAGACGAACTAACCTTCCCCCTTGACAAAACTCATGATCCTTCTTTGAATGCAGGCACCCCAAGACATAGAACCATCAGATACGGTTACATACTCCCTTTGCAGGAGTACAACTCTCAGAATCATCACTCACTTATAAGTGCTGTCCGCACATGACATCCCCAGCGGCCACAATGACACAATCAACTATCAGCTATCGTCTATCAGCTAAGAGATTTCGTTGTTCTCCACCTTTATTTCTTGCATTGCATAAGGCTACCTTTCTGCCTTTCGAGACTAACCATTGTCTCCATCTGCATTTTTCTTGCATTGCATAAGGCTACCTTTCTGCCTTCCGAGACTAAGCATTGTCTCCATCTGCATTTTTATTGCATTGCATAAGGCTACCTTTCTGCCTTCCGAGACTAAGCGTTGTCTCCATTCTGCATTTCCTTGCATTACATAAGGCTACCTTTCTGCCTTTCGAGGTTATGCTACCTCCATCCTGCATTTCCTCGCATTGCATAAGGCTACCTTTCTGCCTTCCGAGGGTAAGCTCTACCTCCATCCTGCATTTTTCTTGCATTGCATAAGGCTACCTTTCTGCCTTCCGAGACTAAGCATTGTCTCCACCTATCGGCTGAAATATCGCCAATTTTATTTAAATCATGCATGGCTGAAATATCGCCAACTTTATTTAAATCTCTGCATGGCTGAAATATCCCAAATTTATTTAAATCTCTGCATGGCTGAAATATCGCCAATTCTATCTAAATCTCTATGTCGGCTGAAGTATCGCCAACTTTATTTAAATCTCTGCATGGCTGAAATATCGCCAACTTTATTTAAATCTCTGCATGGCTCAAATATCGCCAATTCTATCTAAATCTCTATGTCGGCTGAAATATCGCCAACTTTATTTAAATCTCTGCATGGCTGAAATATCGCCAACCTTATTTAAATCTCTGCATGGCTGAAATATCGCCAACTTTATTTAAATCTCTACATGGCTGATTCTATCTAAATCTCTATGTCAGCTGAAATATCGCCAACTCTATTTAAATCTTTGCATCAGCTGAAATATCGCCAACCCTATTTGAATCTTTGCACCGGCTGAAATATCGCCAACTTTAGTCAAATCTTTGCATGGCTGAAATATCGTCAACTACATTTAAATCTCTATGTCGACTAAAATATCGCCATTTATATTTATGATTTACATCGGCTAAAACATCNAACAGAACATCAAGATGATACTAAGGAAGATGATAGAAAAGCATAAGCAGTGGCATGAGAAGTTATCATTTTCTTTATTGGGGTACCGCACCACAGTTCGCACATCAATCGGGGCGACCCCCTATATGTTGGTTTATGGTACCGAGGCAGTCATTCTCGCCGAGGTAGAAATTTCCTCCCTAAGAATCATACAGGAAGCGGAACTTGAAGATGCAGAATGGGTTAAGAGTCGCTACGAGCAGTTAGCCCTTATAGACGGAAAGAGAATGGATGGAGTTTGCCATGGTCAATTGTATCAGAACAGAATGTCCAGAGCTTTCAACAAAAGAGTCAAGCCAAGACAATTTACACCAGGACAGCTGGTATTGAAGAAAATATTTCCGCACCAGGATGAAGCCACAAGAAAATTCTCTCCCAACTGGCAGGGTCCCTACATGGTTCACCGGGTTCTAACAGGAGGAGCCCTCATACTTGCAGAAATGGACGGGGAAGTTTGGCCAAAGCCGATCAATTCAGATGTAGTCAAGCGATACTATGTGTAGCACTTATGATTTACTTTATGATGTAATTTGAACTACGTCTGACCTGATTCCCGTTTAAGAGGGGATACGCAGGCAGCCTTATGGGTTCGGTCACAATTCAATAAATTTTTCATTTCCCCCCGCAATTGTAAACTGGGGCAGAATTTTGAGGAGGACCCTCAAAATTCCGAAGTTGATTTTCAGCCGGTCATCGCGCGCAGCCGTCGGAAGCACCAGACCAGTAAACAGGGGAAGAATTTTGAGGAGGACCCTCAAAATTCCGAAAAGGGAGGTTGCAATGTCTTGAACCGCGTCGTAGTCGTCGGTTCATCTAAAAGAAAATCATTTTAAAATTGTGTAGTTACATCATATTCTTTACTAAATCATGCATAGCTACTATCAGAATTGCTTTGTTTAGCGACGCTACCCCCAATGAAAGCAAGAGCCGAATAGGACAAGCGAAGTCCACGGGAGGACGAACTAACCTTCCCCCTTTACAAAACTCATAATTTTTCTTTGAATGCAGGCACCCCAAGACATAAAATCATCAGATACGATTACATACACATACTTTTGCAGGAATATAACTCTCAGAATCATCACTTACTTACAAGCGCTATCCGCACATGACATCCCAGCAGCCACAATGACGCAATCAGCTATCAACTATCATCTATCAGCTAAGAGCTTTCGTTACTATTCACCTTTTACCTCTACATTGCATATGGCTACCTTTCTGCCTTCCGAGACTAAGCTCTGTCTCCATCTGCATTTTTGCACTGCATAAGGCTACCTTTCTGCCTTCCGAGACTAAGCATTGTCTCCATCTGCATTGCATAAGGTTACCTTTCTGCCTTCCGAGACTAAGCATTGTCTCCATCTGCATTTTGCATTGCATAAGGCTACCATTCTGCCTTCCGAGACTATGCATTGTCTGCATCTGCATTCTTCTGCATTGCATAAGGCCACCATTCTGCCTTCCGAGATTAAGCTCTACCTCCATCCGCATAGCTGAAAGATTGCCACCTTTATTTAAATTCTGCATCGGCTGAAATATCGCCACTTTTCTCTCTTGCACTGGCTGAAATATCGCCACCTTTATTTAAATTCTGCATCGGCTGAAATATCGCCACTTTTCTCTCTTGCACTGGCTGAAATATCGCCACCTTTATTTAAATCTTGCATCGTCTGAAATATCGCCACCTTTATTTAAATCTTGCATCGGCTGAAATATCGCCACTTTTATTTAAATCCTGCATCGGTTGAAATATCGCCAACTTTTATTTACATCCGTTGGCTGAAATATCGCCACCTTCATCTACATCTTGCATGGCTGAAATATCGCCATTTTTATTTACAACCGCTGGCTGAAATATCGCCACCTTCATCTATATCCNGCACGCCTACCACGAGATAAATGAAATGGGAGCCGGTGTTGATTACCAAATTTTTACCTACCTATTTTTTATACTCAAAATATTCTCAAAATAGCATGTGTAAGCATGCCCAAGAGCTTTGGTATTTTTTCCAATTTTTAAGATTTTTAAATATTTTTATATTGTTTTAGCAGTACAAAATCCAATATTATTCCCAAAAACTATCATTTGGTGAGTAATTTATTTCCATCCTCATATTTACTCCACGATATAATTAAGGTGATTTTAGCATATTTTTATAAAATTATTTGATAATTTTAAAGCTAAATTGCATAAAATTGCAATTATAGCCTATATTACGATTAATAGCGTTTTACAATTATAAAATTGTTCCCAGTATTTTTAGATTAACGTTTATATATTATTAATTAGTTCAGTGCTTTTAATTTGTCTTTAAAATCGTTTTAACTATTTTAATTAAATTAAAAAGGGAAAATTAGCTATTTAATATATAGCCCATCTGCATTACAATAGCCACATTAATCCCCTTAATTGACCCCATTCCAGGCCCAATTCTGGACCAGTCCAACCCAACCCCTAACCCGTTTAAATTACCCGACCGGACCCTATTCTAATCACAGTCGTTGATCTAAAAGATCAACGGCTCACACACACCCTTTCCATTTTTAATCTACCAACACCCCAACCCTAAATTCATTTTTCTTTACCCGCCGCCCTCGAATCCCCCTTCCTCTCCAATCCTCTCTGCAACCTCACTCAAACCTTAGTCGCCGCCACCCAATGAACCCTAATCCCTTTCGATTCTCACTGGAATCCATGGCTTCTCAGTCCATGGAAACCTCATACTTACCTCCTATTGCTCCCATATGCCTGATACTCGAAGGTTTGAGGCTAGACTTCAAAGGTCTCCACTCAGACCTCCGCCGACTTGAGGTTTCCGGCCATCTCCGGCCTGGCTCCGGCGTATCTTAGCCTCTTGAGCCTGTTTCCAGCCTTATCCGACTTAGATCCGCCCTTTTCCAAGCCTTTCTCATTCTAGGGTTCATCTGAAACCCTAGCTGTTCGAGGTTTTTCTCCGATTCTCTTTAGATCTGTGTGTATTCATGCTCTATTTTTGAGTTCTCAAAAGATTTCCCCAACTTTTCTTTAAAAATTTTACTTTCAAAGTCACTTCTTTCCGATTTAGGGTTTCTGAAAATGCTTAAGTGTTCTTCGGACTTTTTCGTTTCCCTTTCTTTGTGTATGTATGTCTCTGCTATGTTCTTATGTTCTTCTTTTACCACGCATGTTCCTCTACTGTGTTTCTACGCTATGTGCTCGTATGCTTTTCACTATGCTCTGCTACTTTCTTCCACTATGATCTCGCCTACTGTATTTTTCTACTGTGTTCATTAAGTCTTCTTACTATTTTTACCTTTTTAGGTTTCCTCTAGAATACCTACTTAAGCATGTTTTCCTCTACTGTTTCTTTGCTCTCATTATGTTTCGAATTAATTTCCTTACTCTGTTTGCTTTAAACTTTCTACTGTATTTGCTTGTTCCCTCATTTTTCGTCTTCTTTGCATCTGATTCAGGTCAAAAACCCTAGAATTTTGGGGTTTTTGGGCGAGTTTGGTCTTGTGTGTTTGGACTAGGGTCCTATTTGAGCGCTGGACTCTCTCAAACTCGCTTTGGATCTATGTGTTGAATTCGAACCCTTTTGTGTATGACTCTGAATTCTTCTATACTAGACTCTTCTAATTAGCATGACAGTCCCTTTTATATGTGTGTTAAAATCTTTCTTCAAAAGGGTTTTCCAACTTATGTTCGAATCAGAATCCTTTATTTTGGGGTTAATTGATTGGTGCTAATTCTTTTAAGTAAAACCTCTCTTTGCTTTTCTTGACTTGGTTCATTCGAGCAAAGCCTGTAACTTTGACTTTATTGGTTGTTAATTGATTCTCTTTCCTTAATTATACAACCGTGTACTGTCAAAATCTTTCCCTTAAATAACTATTATGTATTTACCCCTTCTCGCACTACTTTGAAAAGTGTTTAATTAACCTCTTTCCTTATTTACTTTGCCCGTTTGAAATCAGAATCCCTTAATTAAAGGGAAACCTTGTGTGATTGATTATTCTTACCTATTTCTGCTTCTTTTCTGCACTATAAATACATGACTTTCTTCAACACTACACACACGGTTAAGCACACTAAACATCACAACTCTCTTATGAACTTATAGCATTCTTGCTTTTTGACTGCACTTTGGCTTTTACAAGGCTACTACTTCTCTTTACTTGCTTCTTTGCAACTGGTATGTCCTAAAATTAATTTCAATATCATTCTAATGTGTTTATTTACAGTCCTTGTATCCATGTCTGCTTTCAAATGCTCTGTAAAGTTAATTTTGAAGTACCTACATGCTTTTGCCTGCTCTTTCTTTGTTTCTTGCTGCTAGTATAAACAATTGCTCCCATACACCATTCCCCTATGTGTGCTGAGTTAACGTATGGTCTGGCAGCATCCCATTTGCTGTCCAAGGCTGAACCTGACCTTCAACAAGGTCTTAACTCCCCAATTCTAAGGCTGACAGGCAGGTCAGGGGTGTGCCAGCAACCCAATTGCTGGGCATGACCACCAGCCTGCCCTGGCCTCCCCCCCTAATTCCCTTCAATTGCACTTACACTTATTCCTAGTCTCTAAGTTCTGCCTCCCCCCCCCCTCCTATGAGCCTTGCCTTGGGACCTTGAGTTCTCTCTGAACTTGGACATTGGAGGGCTGGCCTTTCCACACTGCACTATAATCTGATTCTGCAATGATATCTGGGGTGTAAGCATTGCCTGGAACTTTTGAAGTTCCTTGGAATTTGACACATCCCAGATAAGGTAAAGGCTTTGTAAAATCCGATCCTGAAAGTTGGTTTATCTCATATTATTAGACTCTGAGTCTGGATTAGGCTGATTAGATGTAGATGTAGTCACTGATGTAATTTTATTCTTTCCTCTGATTCATTCGGTCTGTAATAAATTTTGTAATAACTACTGGGGTGTATAGTGAAAGGGATGGGATTGAATGCATGCAAAAGGGGTAGATACTATGTTTTAGGGATATTTACTTTCAAAATTCAGCATCTCATGTAGATACCATGTTTTAGGGATATTTACTTTCAAAATTCAGCACCTCATGTAGATACCATGTTTTAGGGATATTTACTTTCAAAATTCAGCACCTCATGTAGATACCATGTTTTAGGGATATTTACTTTCAAAATTCAGCATCTTATGTAGATACCATGTTTGTAGGACTTACTACTTTCAAACCTCTGTATCTCACATAGATACCATGCTCATAGGTTTTCTGCACTTCGTATAAATATCATGCCCATAAATCGTTGATGAAACTCTGCATATCATATAGATAACGTGCGTATAGGACTTCCTGCATTTGCATATGCATCTGTCACTAGGTAAATCTGCTTATAGGAGTTAAAATAACCAATTGCATATAGATGACCTGCCCATAGGATCTCTGCATGACAATAACAACGATAAAGTCAGTAACGCCTAGAGAGCATGCCTATAGGAGCTATCAACTAAATCTGAATCGCCCATTCGCTCCTAAGTTTAAAATCAGTGGTAATTTGTTTAAACACTCGCAGAGCTTACAACCAACAATTCTTTTTTTTTGCAATCAGTTTATTTCTCTGTCCCTGAATTAATAGATATCATGCCTATAGGTCCCGTTTAACACATAGGCAAAAGGTTAAGTAATTAATCAACTATGTCAGCCTTCGACAACTACATCTAAGCAGGACTAATTTGGACTCCCTATCTGGGAAATATGTGGTAAATCAACCTATCCTACACCTTAATTTAATTCAGACCAAATCAGCATGTGTAAGACATGCTAAACAATTTGTTTCTTAAAATGAGGAGGCCTGTTTGATCCCTTAGTTGCTACTAGTTCCCCTTTAACTGCATTATGTGTTTTGATTGTCGCCCTAGATTTTTATCCTTTTAAACTATGAAAAGCCAAGCTCCCTCCCCTTTAGGATTAGTAGTCCCAACTGCCTCCGGGACTGATAGGTGGGACGGGTAATAGCATGCAGTAGGTAACGATAACATTCCGCGCTTAACACCTTAACGGGGTGGGAAGGGTAGACATGGAGATTATGATCACGCGATAACACCATGCGTACGATTGACTACCGGTGTTGTGTGGATGATCCATGTGTTTCACAAACCTAGGACCCCTTTCCCTTATGTAACTTTATTATTATTTTATCAATAAAATTCTATATCTCATTTCAGTCACCAAATTCCTCCTTTTTACTGCACTATTCTCTTCTTTTTCAAAATTTCCGTTTATTCATTTCTTTGCTTCAATTTCTGAACTTGGATATTTTTCTTAAACAAATTATGAGATCACTTAGACCTCAATTTCAACATGTTTGTTACGTACCTATTTGCAACCCTTATGTGTGGAATTATTTATACTTGTTTGCATTTAAAGTCACAACATAGCATGGCGGGAACCACACTAGTGGATCTTGAGGGGTGCCTAACACCTTCCCCTCGAGATAATTTCTAGCCCTTACCCGAACTCTGGTTTTCCAACTCAAAAACCCTTAGTGTCCTAATGCACTTAATCATTAGGTGGCGACTCTTCAAATCCCAAACCCAATTCCCAAACGGGAATAGAGTTGTCCTCCCAAATGTCGTAAACCCAATTTCGCGAGAAAAAGGGGGCGTCGACCCTCATAAACCTCAATTCCATAGACAAATCAGAGTTTAGGTGCATCAAAGTTCCCCAAGGGCCTCAAGAACCCCGAGCAATGCTTACACCTAGACTTAGCGACCAAGAATTGAACCAGTGCAGTGTGGAAAGGCCAGCCTCAGTATGCCAGAGTTCAGAGGGCTCTCAAGAGGATCCCAAGGCAGTACACATACTGGAGGGGGCAAAACTTATTGACTAAGAGTAAAGTGGAAGTGCAGGGCACGAGTTGGAAAAAAGGTTATAAAAGACTATATTGGGAAGTCTGTTTTGGAAGCATTTAGTAAAGCAACAAAGATTGTTCGAAAAGAGGTTGGAGTAATAAATAAGCTTAAACACCTTAAGAAAAGATCACACGGCTAATTTGGAGAATTCAGTAGTCATACAGGGGTCAGGGGTTGGGATACATAGACATTTGGCTGCACAACCCAGCAAAGATCTTAAGATTGGCTTGGACATGCTCATAGATAGTTGACTCTGGCATAATCACACACCAGTCAGGAGAAATACAAACACATAGAAGGGGTGATGAGGATTTGGGAATTCATAGGATGGTAAGAATACAAGAAATAAAAGACAATTGACAAGCATGCTTTGAAACCCACATAAGTGGATACATTAATCCAGCGGGAAGGGGAGACATAACAACATGCTGATAAGGCAACTTAACTACAAGTTCCACAACAGAACCACAAGCAGAAGCAAACTAGGAATAAAAGAAACTGAAACAGTAAGAGAAGCATATTGTTGTTGGAACTTTAAATCAAAACTAGGACATACCAATGAAGGTAGAAGTAAGCAGAATGAAAGAACCAAGAGTACATATGATTAGCCTTGGCTTTCAGCCGACTAACAATAGCAAGTAGCACAAGGGAGAAGGAGAGCAAAAGTTTTTAGTAAGAGAGGTAATTTTTGAAAACCAGTGTTCGTGTGTGTGTTAGTGAAAGACTAGAGTATTTATAGTTGAAAATAGGTAGTAAAATAATGTAAGAATCATAGTAGCATGGTAATTAAGGAACTCAGAATCAATCAATTAGATAATCAAGGAAGTACTCCCTTAAGTTAAGGGAATCGAATCAAACGGGAAGATTCAGTATCATATAAGGCAAGAAGAAAAATTAGTGCATGACTAAATAAGGAAGGGGTCAAGGTTCAGTAAGCATAGAGTAGTCAATTAGGACTAAGTTCAGAAAACTCTAATTAAGGAATGATTAAGTAAAAATAAAGTACTACAACAAATAAGGTAATAGAATCAGTCAATTTAAACAAACGAGTAGAATTTTAGGGTTTTAAAAGAAAACCTTTCAATCAAGCCATCAACTAAGGGAATCAGAATCAATCGAGAGGGAGTCATGATTCTATACTTCTACATATAAATAGAGAAGATCAAACAGACGTAGCAAACAAGCAAGGCCAGCAATATCGACAAAAAGAGGCAAGAGATGAAAACTCAAGATAAGTACAATCACATAGAGGTGATATAGGTAGGTTAAGGACTCAGTAAAACCCATTCAAAGCATGGTAACCATAGAAGCATTAACAAGAATCAAATAGTCAGGCTAACACACAGAACCAAGCAAAAGAAGACCTTAAAAATTAGGGCTTTTTAACATAGGCGAGATAAAGAGCAGTAAGAACATACAATCCGTCAAGATAAACAAGGAAAGAGGTTTAAACATAAAAAAAATTAGTTTAAACAAGTGTAGAAGAAACTCCGAGAAACCCTAAATTTAAAGAGAGTAAAACGGCTTAAAGTTGATGATTTTTAAAGGGAGGTTTGAGAACAGTGTAAAACATAGAAAGAAACAGACTTAAATCGTTAAAAATAGCACAGATCTAAGATATTCAAACAAAGTTAGGGTTTCAAAGGAAACCCAGATAGAAACGGAAGAACCTGCTATAAACTTCAAAGATCGTAACAAGTATGGTGTGATTTTGCCCAAAGTCACACCAGAGAAGCCTCGAACAGCATAAATAGAAACCCTAGGTCCAAATAGACATGGCCTAGGACCCTTGAGGGCCTTAGAGATGATGAGCAAGGCGATGAGAGACCCATTGGAGGCTTGGGGTTGAAAGGAGGTCGCCGGAGATGACCGGAGAAGGAGGCGTTTGACAGAGTCTAGGGTTAGGTCGAGAGAGAAGACTGGAGATGAGAGAGTTTGAGGGCGGTGGAATTAGAAGAGTGATTAGGGTTAGGGGGTCTTTAGGATTAAAAAAGGAAGGGGCTTGTTTGGACCGTTGATCTGGGAGATCAACGGTCAGGATTCAACCGGGTAGGTGGGTTCCGGGTTTGGGTAAAAGTTATTAGGGTCTTGGGTAAGGGTTAATAGGGTCTTGGATCGGGTTATTTAATTAGAAGGTTGGGCCGGGAATTGGTCCGATTTTGGCTACTATTGAAAGCCAAATTTGGCTATAATATAAATAGCCAGTTTTTTCTTATTTTTTAACTTTAATAAATAATAAGTAATTTCTGGAAAATAATTTAAGGTTCCAAAATGATTTACAATACATAATTAATATTTTAAAAATATAGGGACCAATTTTGTGCATATAAGATATAATGATACATTAAAAGGGCTAACATTGCAATTATATGCAATTTAGCTTAAAAATACAAAATGTAATTATAAAAATGCATGAAAAATATATTAGCCATATTTTGACATAAGTATAGAAATTAAATGAGTAAATCATCATCACAATAATTTGGAAAATATTTATTGGGGGTTTTAGGGATAAAAAGGGTGAAAATAAATCAATTTAAACCCTTAAAATTATGGGAAAAATAATAAAAACCTCGTGCATGCTTATATATATATATATGCTATTTTGAAGGTATTTACGCATATTTGAAATATATAGGGAAAAATTGGGTATCAACACCATTTATATTCGTTATCATCGTTTCTTTCATTTATTATGGTGAGGATGAGAGTAAAAGCACGAAGGGTGATGCCGTGCACTTGTTTTTGCTATGTTTAATATTTTCGTTGGTGCAAAGCATGTTGTTTGCTGTGTTTCTTTACTGTTACCATTTTCATGATCTTGTATTCCCCTCAACATGTTTTCCCCCTCCCGTTATTATATGTTTAGCTTCAATCGGTTATTATTGCTCATATACAGTTTAACTGCACTGGTTATGTATGTTTCTTGTCCTAACCTCGTCAGTACTTCGCCGAGGTTAGGATCGACACTTACCATGGGGTCAGTTGTACCGATACTACACTCTGCAGTTTCTGCACAGATTTCGGTACTGGATCGTGTTGACCCGAGTTGAGCTGCTGACTTCAATCCCACAGGAGACCCAAGGTAGATCTGCCGGCGTTCGCAGACCCTAGAGTCCCCTTCCAGTTATTTCAGTCTATTGTTTCTTTTATTCGAAAACAATTGTATTTTCCTTCAGCAGTATTTGTAGTAACTGTTAGAAGTTCATGAATTGTGACACCAGATTCTGGGTAGTTGTGTATAAATATTTGGGTTATTATGAACTTCCGCACTTCTTTAATCTGTTATGATATAATTGATGTCATTTACTGAATCGTTTAAGAGTTAGCGTATTTAATTTCTAATTGTTGGTTTGTCTAGCAACTGAAAGGTTAGGCGCCATCACGGTCTTGACGATGGAAAATTTGGGTCGTGACACAAAACGGGATTGCAGTGCCAAAATACAAAACAAAATGTTATATAGTAGTGAGCGTTAGGCCATTAAAATTAAAAACAAAGTAGAGCTGACAAATTTTTTTTCAACAACAATAATATTTTAGGTAAATATAATAAATTTATTATATTATGGTAAGGCTGTATGTGGGCCCGGGCCCGGGCCTAAATGGGCTAAACGGGCCGGGCTAAACGGGCCGGGCTTAGCGGTCC
>NW_017671221.1:246362-271199 GCF_001879085.1 Nicotiana attenuata
TAGGATAAAGAGCATTCATAACTTCTTCATTTAATGTTCAACTTGTGCAACATTATGGCAAAATTCACTATCGGAAAATTGAAAACAAGGGTTATCACTATCAAGAATAATAGGAGCAGCAGGACGGGTAATAGGTCTGGGTCGGGGAGCCGGGGGAAGGGTAGTAGGTTGGAGACTACTTTCACCAATTTTAGCTTTTCCCTTACCACCAAACATTTTTTTCAAAGAAAATGCCATATTAATTACAATTATGCAAACTAAACACACAAAAATATATTCTTAAAAGTTAAGAGTTGGAACGAGTTTACCGAATTGCCGAACAAACTTCTTGAAAATTGAAAATCGTTGAAGACTTGAAGACTTGAATACTTCAAATTCACCAACTTCACAATTTTTCACAAAATTGACAATAATAAAATAAGCAATTATAGAAGAGAAATTAGATATAGATTGAGAGAGATTGAGATAGATTGATGAATTGGTGAGTAAAAATGAAAGAATGAGGGGGTATTTATAGTTGAGAATTGGGGAAAAGTGTAATTATATAAAGTTTGGGGTTAAAATAATGTTTGGGGCCAAATAGCTAGTTTTTAAAATTCCAAACGGTTGAAAATTAAAGGCCAACGGCTAGATTTTAAAATCTGACCGTTGGCTATTTTTTAAAAAAAAAAAAATTTTTTTTTTTAAAAATTAGCCGTTGGAGCCCGTTAGGACCGCTAGGCCCGGTTGAACCGGCCCAGGACCGCCTGCCGGTCCCGGGCTTAGCGGTCCCGGTCTCGTGGGCTACACGAGCAAGACCGGCCCGTCACGGGCTTCTTACCCATTAAGGGACCGGCCCACCAGGACCGGCCCGCCGGGACCGTTTAGCCCGTTAGGACCGCGGGCCCGGTCCGGTCCCGGTCCCAGACCGGCCCACCAACAGCCTTATATTATGGGAACTAAAATGAATTTAATTTCTTAAATTAATTGGCAATAATATATTTTTACTGCGGAAAAAAGTATTTTATTGTTGGTAAAGTGTTTACTTATCTATCAATTTGTTTTAGAAATAAATTTAATTCTTCCAAGATTTTAAATGAAAACAAGCGCGACAATGCTTTCCTCATTTTTATTCCCTTTCCCCCCAAATTTCCCTCTTTTGTTTTTCTCTTTCACTCAGTTTCCCCAATTTCAGACAACCCTAGATATCCTAAACGCTCAATAGACGTGGCCAGAAAAATCAAAAGAAATCTGCTTTCTTTTTCTTTCATGGTGGTTGCTTGATTAAGCTTGAAACCATCAACTGGCATGGTTGCCGATTGGTGTTTTCCGTCGGGAAATTCGAATGTGGGTTTCTTAATTACGGCTTGAAATGGTAAGTTACTTCCCCTCTAATTTTATTTGTTTCTAGTTATGGTTTTGATTCTCTTAAAATTTTGGTTAACGCTCTTAAAATAGGAGGTTGTACCTCGGGTCAGCATTCCCTCAAAGCAAAAATTAGGGCTCAATATCATGCGAAGTCATCACTAAATTCTCAAGAACATGAGTTTTCCATGTTGTATTGGAGTATAAAACTTGAAATTGGATGTAAAACTTAACAAAGGAGCATTTGAAGTTGTTTTATAGCAATCAACTTCTTCAGAAGCTCTGCTAAATTGACAATTATCTCTAAGAATTGTAGTTGAAGTAGGATAGAAGTTCCATCAAATTGTTAAGTTGTAGTTCCAGAAAAACTAAATATGTCAACAGTAATTGGATGAACTTGTATATTTGTCTATTTTGCATTCTTCTTTACATTGTTGTTTAACTGAAAGAATGTTGATGGTTGTTGAGGCTTTGATGTTATTGGTCAAGACTACCAATTTTTTTAGTGATTTATTTATGTCTGTGTATATTGAAATGTCATTTCCTAGTTTTGAAATTACCTTCACCGAATATTGCATTATACTCAGGTATAAAGTATTTCATAACATAGAAGTTAGAGAGGAATATCATGAATGAGTCAAAGCTACAAAGTTATGGTCTGAAAATTTCAATATCCTGCTCTATTAAGTAATTAACTATTGAATTCCAGGAGTAATGTTGAAGAAGTGGCACTTACTATCAGAAGCAATAAAGAATAAGATCAACTACTTGATGGCTATGTTGGAGTAGGGTTCTGTTATTTTCTAGCGAACCATTTCATAAGTGACAAGCTTACGCACTGTTTTTCAAGAGATATGCCTTTAGTGTTTTTCCAATAGAAAACTAACATCTGATTGATAACTTATTGGTTGACATCTTGTAATGATTTTTAGGCAGAAGAACAAAAACGTGCCATAACTTCTCGTCTTGAAGTTCTAAAGAAAGAAAGACACGATTTTTTTGGTGTTACATATATTGTTAATAAGGTATAATGCTGCTTAATTTCTATTTCCTTCGAGTAATGGTGATATGAATGTCTCAGCTTAAAAAATAGTCTCTTCTTTTCCATCTCAGGAAGGCGCAATTTTTTCCGGAGATGATGTATTGAGTGGCTATTCCTAGCTGTATTTTGGAGGATCTTTTAAGTTATTTAATTTTGGAATAAGGGCTGAAATGGTTAGAGATGGTACCTATTTATTGTACTTTACCAATTAAACTTACTTATATGTAACTATGCCTTCTTGTTTAGTTAAGTTATTTATACTTAAATTTTTTTCATACCTAGATGGCTGAGACAGGGATAAAGCCAGGATGAGGACAAATTTGTCTTGCTATACACAAGAAATAAGATTGGATCATGTATGAGTGAGGGGGCAAGAGAAATGTGTAAGTTGCACTCCATTCCCTTTATCTCTTCTAGAACTAGAATCATGATTTGCATCTTGGCATGAGTCTGTAATGTTGGTAATAAGCTTGGACGATATCTTGGTTATGTGAGGAAGTTTTGCTATGGTTTGTAGAGCTAAATTCAGGTGTTTTATGTGCCTCTAAACAAACTATTGTAGTTTGTGATGCTCCGCTAAAGAGATTCATTTTTCTACTTTTTCAATTCTATAACAGTGTGCTTTAGGATCTGAGGTTGTCATAGCCCCCTCGATGGCTTGAATGAATTGAAAAATCGTGTTCTTATATTTAGTTTAATCACAGGTCTTTGCTTGTTGCTATTGTACTGTGTAAAACTTGAATAGAGAAAAAGATTATTTGTAATTTTATAACCAATATTCTTAGTGTTTGAGGTTGATGTAGTGGAGCCACCCTTGATGGCTCATGTTAATCGAGAACTTCCTCATTACTAATATGTTGGGCAGCCCGGTGCACTAAGATTCCGCTTTACGTGGGGTTCGGAGAAGGATTGGACCACAAGGGTCTATATTGTACGCAGTCTTACCCTGCATTTTTGCAAGAGGTTGTTTCCACGGCTTGAACCCGTGACCTCCAGGTCACTTGGCAGCAACTTTACCAGTTACGGCAAGGCTCTCCTTCATTACTAATATGCTGCCTTTAACTAATTATTAGTTTACTAGTTCTATTTTGTTAGAGAAATGCTAGTGGTTTATAAGTTTCTCATCATTTTTTCTCATTATTTTAGCTTGATGGTGAGTTTACTTCACTTGCGGAATAAGAGGATCACGGGCGGCAGCAATGCAAATCACCAAGAAAATACATAGTACTTTTTACATATTTATAAATTGTTGAACCGCTTTAGATTTGATAGTGTTGAAGTTACCATTCTGTAATAATTTTTTTGAGTTACCTTACATGAATTAGTATTAGTTTAGTTTGATAAAGATTTGAACTCCTTATGCTTAGTATTATGGTTATTTGTAATAGAATTTTATTTGTGTTATAAGTTATTTAATAAAATTATCTTTAATGCTATAATCCACTAATTTTTTTAAATAATGAGAACATATTACGGGGGTCATCAACCCCCACAAATAATTTTTTAAGAACAATGAGATCATATTGCGGAGGTTATAAATTGTCACTGGTTGCCTTTGAAAACCGTCACAAATTCAAATTCAATTTGTGGGGGTCGTCGTGGAAGTTTTAAAAAATTGCTGCAATATTGCTTGTAGCAATCGTTATTGTGGCGTTTTTAAAAAACCCCCACAATTTATTTTGGGGGGTCGGAAACTGTCACAAATTATCAAAATAACCCCCACAAAATAAGCATTTTCTTGTAGAACAATTTTAAAAATTATTAATAACTTTGCATATACACACCTATTACCAAGTAATTATCTGTCAGTACTGGATCAAAGGAATGTACGAAGGATTTAGGAAAAGAGTGACCCATTGTTTGCTTCAAATAAATATAACATGATGTCTTATTACACAAAATTTTAGGCCTTCGCCATAGTTAATTAATGTCTTAATTGTGGCTAGTGATACTCTTAGAGTTATTTTCTCTTTGTTTGGAGCAACGACATGATGCAAGATTTTTTATTTTTTTTTAAGTGATGGTGGGAGTTCGGGCACTTCTGGGCACCTTGATAATTCTACAGGGTACCTTCTGTTTTCCACCACAAGGACCGGGTAACTCAATCCACCAAAACTTAGAGTTTATTAGATTGAACCTGAGACTTCATGTTGACCACTAGGCTGTGGCACGGATAATGGTTCTCCTCCCTGTTCATTGACCACTAGGCCGTTTGGTGCAGGTAGGTTTGTGCTGAGTATTCATATTTTTTATCCCAACTAGTTTGGGTTTTGAGACATAGTTGATAAATGAAAGTAGTTTCTCCTGAGTGTTCGTCGAAATTTTGTGGAATGCGATGGGTTTCTCGGTCTTTGAAGCATTATATTAGTTCTTCATTCTGTTTGAGATCAAGAGCTTCTGCCACCCCATTATTTCTTTACCTTCTAATTTACACTTCTTTGTTATATTCATACCATAGCTTAAAAATGGTCACATTCGTCAGAAGGTGCAAGTAGAACGTGTTGAGGATAACATGAAAGAAGGTCGATTGAGATGGTATGGTCATGTTTGCGTCGAACTACGGATACCGGTCCATAGGTGTGTAAATGTCGTGGTTGAAGGTGTTAAAAGAGAACGAGGTAGACTTAAAATCACACGAAAGGAAGTTGTCTCGAGAGATCTACAATTCCATGAAATCAATGCAAACTTAGCTAAAGATAGAGCACAATGGAAGAATGAGATCCATATAGGTGATATCTATTAGTTGGTAATAGGTTTAGTCTTGTTAGTACGTTGGTTTTCAACCTACTGCTTTTCTAGGAGTATTTTGACATTATATTAATAAATATGCCAGTACTATTGTGATAAATAACTTTTATTATTATTATTGCTATTATTGTTATATATATATATATATATATATATATATATATATATTAATTATAAGTTTATTTGTATATATTTTTCACTTCTATTTTTGTTTGAGAAATGAGTTTAAAAAATATTTATGCTAGAGAGAAGCCTTTATAGGGTTGTCCGGTGCACAATTTATATGATCGAATGAAATATATTAACCTTTGGGGAGTGCTCGAGAAGGAAGAAAGATACATATTCTTCTAAAAGATGTGAACTAATAGCGGGAACAAATGTGAGGATAGTGGAAGAGATATTGAGTTTTTCAGAACCAGTGATTTGTATTGTATATGTACTTTTTATCCTAATTATGGATGAGGTAACTAATAGTATACAAAATGAGCGTTCATGAAATATTTGTTTTGCAGATGATATTATATTAATTGACGGAAGTAGCTACTGCTAACAAAGAGTTGGAACCATGAAAAAGTACTATGGAGCATAAGAGTTTTACGATAAGTAGAAGCAAATTGAAGGTATTGCAAGTTTATTCTCTATGAGAAAAATGAGATTAGATCCGATTGTGGTTCTTAAATGCTGGCACTTTAGCTTCTTTGGAATAGTCTTTCTAGGGGAATGGCATGATAGGCAAAAACCCAAATATGTAACACAACAACAACAATAATAACAAACCCAGTAGTTTTTCACAAGTGGGTCTGGGGAGGGTAAGATGTACGTAGCCTTACTACTCCTGGAAGGGTAGAGAGGCTGTTTCCGATAGACCCTCGGCTAGAGAACGACTGAAAAAGAAAAGAAAATTGCAACAAGTAGGAAGAACAACAAGATGAAATAAGATTGAATCCAAGAATGCACTCAAACTCTATGTAGTAATAGCCATCTATGAATAAAAGATATCATACTAACACTAATGCTAGCGAACTGAGTAAGACAAAGAGAAATGCTCGACTACTTGCGAACCTTCTACCCTAATCTTTGACCTCCACACCCTCCTGCCTAAGGTCGTGTCCTCAGTCAGCTCCAGCTGCGCCATATCCCGCCTAATAACCTCTCCCCAAGACTTCTTAGGCCTACCTCTATCCCCTCCTGCTACCCACCGAGGCTAACCGCTCGCACCTTCTAACTGGGGCTCCTATACTTCTCTTCTTAACATGCTCGAACCATCTCAACCTCGCATCCCGCATCTTATCCTCCATAGGGGCCGCTCCCACTTTTTTCCGAATAACTTCATTCCTAATCTTATCCAACCGGGCATGCCCACATATCCAACATCCTCATCTCAGCTACTTTTAGCTTCTGAGTATGAGAGTTCTTGACCGGCTAATACTCTGCTCCATACAACATAGTCTGTCTAACTACAACCTTGTAGAACTCACCTTTAAGTCTCAGCGGTACATTCTTATCACACAAGACACTGTAAACGAGCCTCCACTTCATCTATCCTGCTCCAATACGATGCATGACATATTCATCAATCTCCGCACAAACTTGTATTATAGATCCAAGATATTTGAAACTACCTCTCTTGGGGATAACTTGTGTATCAAGCGTCACCTCTATATCCCCTTCCTGGGTACCGTTGCTGAACTTGCACTCCAAGTATTCCGTCTTGGTCCTACTCAACTTGAAACCCTTAGACTCTAGGGTCTGCCTCCAAACCTCCAGCCTCTCGTTAACACCGCCCTGCGTCTCGTCAATTAAAACTATGTCATCAGCAAATAACATATACCATGGCACCTCACTTTGAATGTATCTCGTCAATGCGTCCATCGCCAAGGAAAATAGGAATGGACTAATAGTTTGTTTGGCCAAGTTTTTTCTGGCCAAAAGTGCTTTTTTAGGCCAAAAGCACTTTTGGCCAAAAATTGAGGTGTTTGGCCAAGCTTTTGGAAGGAAAAAAGTGCTTTTGAGGAGAATCAGAAGCAGTTTTTGAGAAGTAGAAAAAAGTAGCTTCTCTCCAAATGCACTTTTCTGAGAAGCACTTTTGAGAAAAATACACATAGAAGCAGTTTTCAAAAGCTTGGCCAAACACTAATTACAGCTCAAAAGTGCTTTTTAAATTAATTAGTCAAACACAAACTGTTTCTCATCAAAAGTACTTTTTTTAAAAGTACTTTTTAGAAAAGCACTTCTCAAAATAAGCTGATTTTAGAAGCTTGGCCAAACAGGCTATAAGAGCTGATCTCTGGTGCAACCCCATCATAACTGAAAAGTGTTCCGAGTCTCCTCCCGCTGCCCTAACCCGAGTTTTAGTTTCATCATACATGTCCTTAATCACCTAATGTATGCTACGGGGACCCCTTTAGCCTCCAAGCATCGCCAGAGCACCTCTCTCGGGACTTTATTGTATGCTTTCTCTAGGTCAATGAACACCATGTGCAAGTCCTTCTTCGTCTACCTATACCGCTCCACCAGGGATACCAGTGAAAGATGTAACACACAGAATAAAAATTGAATGACCTAAATATACGAGTGCTTCAGGAGTACTAGGTGATAGGGAGTTCAACAGAAGAATAGTAAAACATTAATGGTTCACAAATAATGTCATGAGGAGAGAATGTTGGACTTCTAAGACCCAACTTGTCCACAAAGAGAATGTAGTGGAAATGCGAAAACCGTACGAAATTACTATACATGATATTTATTTGCTTTAGATGTGTCCTTTGCATGAAAATTAGATGTTGTCAAGGCATCACAAGTTTCACACCCATCTAGAAACCCACTCGCGGTCCTTTTAGTCTAAAGAATCTAAGGAAGGAAAACTCTAAATCAGGAAGTTGATTCTTACCTCCGTTGCAGCTGACTCACCTGTACTATTTAAGAAAGCTATGATTTTGAGACTACTATTAACTAACTCCGTGATTTTCTAAGGAGTGATTCTTTTTCTTCTTATATTAATGTAGAGAGATATGACAAGACTGGTTTGTATGCTGCATGTCAGCCAAGTCTTTAAAATCCTTATACTTCACTTGTTGTAATATGGTAGATTCCTCCTTCCCTTACGTGTTTTTGTTAATTAATTTGATGCAGTATAAGATTGCTTTTGCTGATGTATTGATGAGGATCTAGTTTAACCAAAAAATGGAATTTCGATTAAAGCTTATAATTTAGAAGAACACGGGTTACTGATAATCGAAAGAATGTATAAAAGAAAGCAATTTGGATAGCAAGAATATAATCAATAGAGAAACAAGTAAACCAAAGTATATTCAGATAGTGTTTCGTGTCCCTACAATTGATCAGTTATCTCCCTTTTATAGGTACCTTGGAGGTATGCATTTTGCCTATGTCATAATAAGGCTATTATGGGCAATTAAAGACATTAAATGCTACGTTACATAATCATTATATTTAATACAAATTCTCTAACGTTTTTGGTATTTAAAGCTCATCAAAATACTGTATCTGGACTCTTGTGTGCTATCAGATTTATTTTTTTTGACTCTTGGGCTTAAATGACTTGAACAGGTACGAGCATTGCCTCTTTTTGAATAACCGCTTGTGCCTCTTCTTTTGCTTTCTGCTCGTATCTATTGCAACTCGTGCCTCCTTGCCAGTTGTAATTCTTTGACCAATCTATGTGTCACGACACGTCATCTTCATACCTCTTTAATATGTAAACTCAATTTTTCCAATACAGATAGTCCCCCCACTTGCCATTTATTCATCAATTGAATATTTGGGAAGTGGATTTCATTAAAACGAGAATTTTTTTCACCATTAAAGCTATGACAGAATCGACGCTTCAATTGTCACTTCCATTTAATGCGTTTCACACGTGTCACCTTCTTATTAGTTCTGCAGTTTTGCAACACTTTTTTAGGCTTTGTTTACGACTTCTCTGCTTACGAAGCGTCAGTTATCATTATTATGGTCCTTCCATCATTGCACTTTTTCTCTTGACGGTTGCTTATCAATATAAATATAACTTCCTTCTTTGTCTTTACCACATAAAGTTTATCGAATATTCAATTTCCCAAATCTTTGTTTGCTCCTTCTTTACTATGTCTTCATCAAACCCTAACCCTAGGAGAGTTCCCATAGTTGATACCTTACCTAATGCCCCCGTTAGGAGCAGAAGGGGAGGTAGACTTCGTAATTTAGGTTCTGTTCGTGGTGGTTCTTCTGTCCCTTCATCTAGTTTGGGCCCTTCTTCTAGAACTAGGGGTTCACTTTCACAAAGATCTTCTTCAAGAGGTAAAGAACCTTCTGAACCTCTTCGTGAGCCTACAGTAGAGGAGACAGTTCCTACGGAACTATCTTTTTATCATGACAGAGAATCTCTTAGGAATCAAGTCTCTGGTTTAGATCGTGCTGATACCTATCCCACTCAAATTACAGAAGTTTTGATTCCTGTAGTTCGTGTAGACTGCCATTGGAGTAGTGATTTTCCTATTATCATCCCTAATCCAAATCAAAGAATTACCTCTTATTTAACCGGGTTTTCTTTTGTTTATACATACCCTTTCACCTTAGGGTTTAAACCAGCTATTGACCCGGTCATTCTTGAGTTTTGTCGTTTCTTTGATGTCTGTTTGGGTCAAATTGGCCCAATCGTATGGAGGGTTGTTGCCTGTTTGAGGCACTTGACCAACATAGCTGGTGTTCCCTTTACTTTCCCTCATTTGATTCACCTTTATTCCCCTAGGCTTTTCCGCAATGGTGTTTTCACACTAGTAGCCAGGAGTAAGAGAGTTTTTGGTGAGCCCTGAGGATGACAAAGACCGTGGCTGGTATGCCAGGTTTGTTGCTGCCCCCACTGTTGGTTTAGTGGGTGAAGATAATGTTCCCTTCCCTGAGAAGTGAAATTTTGCACGTAAGTCTTTAACTTTCTCGTGCCTTTTTCTTCAAATTTGTCAACTTTTCTAATTTTGCCCCTTTTTCTTTTAGCAACCATGGGAGTTGTGAAAAGTGTTCCCAATTTCTGTGATTGGGTAGACAAGTTACTAAAGACTGCACCAATGGATGGTAGGTCTTGGAAGACACTTTCTAACCGATTTGGCTGGAAAGTAAAAACTCATGGTAAGAGTTTTCGTATTATTTCATTTTTCATATAATGTTTTTTTTACACTAATTTCAATCCTTCTTTTTATCAGGATTTGCTATTCGGGGAGTTACTGCCGAGGCGGTTGCGGCTTCCCGCATCTCTTCAGGAACCCGTATCTCTTTAGAGAGGGCTCAAGAAATAGTCTTGGGTTCTTCATCAAAGAGAAAAGTTGTTGAAGAGTTGAAGAAGAAGATTCTGAAGAAGAGGAAGACGGGGGCTCTTTGGTGAGAAGGCCTCGAGCTCGAAGACGCATCATTTCTGATGATGAAGCTGAAGCATCCCCCTGCCATTTTATTCCTTTTACCGAGCCTGCTGAGGCCCCGGTAGTGTTTCCCATATCCGATGATGACGCTGCTCCCGCTACTGCTTATGATTCAGTTGAGCAGCTTTTTATTAGTGGGCTTGGTAATAAAAGCTTAGGCCCAGTTTCTGATGAAGCTCCCCTGGCTTCTTTTTCTACTCCCGTGTCTGTGATTCCTTCTTTGCCAGTCTTGGCTATTTCTGTTCCTCCCCAGGCTGCTGTTTTTAGTACTTTTACCGTTCCTCCTTCGATAACTCCCCCTCTGATTTCTCACCATGTAGAGGTTGGCTCCTCAAGTGGAAGTGGTGCCATGAGTCAAGTGATTATTGAAGTCCCCGCTGGGGGTAATCTTCTAAGGTAATCAGGTCAGGCGGACGTGTGGCTAAAGCCCTTAATTGGTCTGATTGAGAAGGCTAAGTTGGAGAGCCATAGTTCCTTGACGTTGATGAATGATATTCTGCATGCCACTTTGAAGGTATTCATCTTCTCTCTCTTTTTTCTTTACTTCATGGTTTTTCTATCTTTGGGATTCTTATATCTCTTCTCTTTTTTGGGCCAATCTTATCGGCACAGAGATGATGAAAAGAATTACCTCCTCAGAGCAGATTGCACATGATTCTCAGCTAGAGGCATTCAATTGGAAGGAACAGTACGAAAGCTTGCAAATTGATATGGAATATTTGGAAGAGAGTAAGAATACCTTGGAGCAGCAGGTTCGGGCCTTGACTTCGGAATTGGGGATTGTAAAGGCTTCTTTGAGTCAAGCAGATAAAGAAAGAGCTCGTCTTGAAACTTCCTTCTCAGAGCAGCTATCCAAGGCTAGTGAAGAGAACCTGAGAGTTAAAGGTTCTCTTAAATGAAAAAGAAGCTTACGCCGGGGAGATCGTGCAGAATTTGACACAAGCACAAGAAGACCTTCGAGTTTCTTCTGATAAGATTTGTGCTTTGGAAAACTCCCATGCCTCTCTTCAAGCCTCCTACACATCTGCCTTAGCTGAAAATGAGAAGTTGAAGAGCGAGANACTGCTTAACCATTTGTATTTCTATCAGAATATTTGTAACCCTAGGCCGGAAGTTTTAATCGTTTTTCACGTGCCTTGCAGGTCGTGACTCATCATTTAGTACGGCTAGCTTTTTTCCATCATCTAAAATCGTTAGTAAAATTTTAACAATTCAAAAATGGAATTTTGAAACAAAGATACCTGACCGTGGGTATTTGTTAGAAGTAGTATCTCTTCAAATGAACAGCATTCCAATGTGAAGGTAATATTCTGCCATCCATCATTTCTAATTCATATGCTCCTTTACCTGCAATATCATGAATTCTATAGGGTCCTTCCCATGTTGGACTTAATTTTCCTGCGTTAGCTGCCTTCGTAGATTGAAAAACCTTTTTGAGCACGAAGTCCCCAATTTTGAAGAATCTGAGGCGTGCTTTCCGATTGTAGTACCGTTCTATGACCTGCTTCTGTGCTGCCATTCTTATTAGTGTTGCTTCTCTCCTTCCTTCAAGTAAATCAAGATTTACACGCATTTCCTCGTCATTAGACTCTTCTGTTGCCTGTATAAACCTTGTGCTTGGCTCTCCTATCTCAACAGGAATTAAAGCTTCTGCTCCATAAACCAATGAATATGGTGTTTCTCTTGTACTTATTTTTGTTGTTGTGCGATATGCACATGAAACACCAGGTAGCACTTCTGGCCAATTTCCTTTTGACTCTTCTAAACGCTTCTTTAAATTATTGATAATGACTTTATTTGTTGATTCTGCTTGCCCATTACCCACCGGATGATAAGGTGTAGATGTAATCATTTTAATCTGCCAACTTTGAAAAAATTTCTGTGATTTGAGCTCCTATAAACTGAGGGCCATTATCACACACGATCTCCTTTGGTACACCAAATCGGCATATAATATTCTGCCAAATGAAATCTTTAACTTCCTTTTCTCGCACCTGTTTGAATGCTCCTGCCTCTACCCATTTAGTAAAATAATCAGTGAGTACGAGCAAAAATTTTACCTGTCCTTTTGCTTGTGGTAATGGACCCACGATATCCATTCCCCATTTCATAAATGGCGACAGTGCGATGACTGGATGTAATAATTCCGCAGGTCTATGCATGTTGTTACCGTACCTTTTACATTTATCGCATTTAGCCACAAAACTTTTTGCTTCTTCTTCCATTTTAGGCCAATAATACCCTGCCCTAGTTAGGGTTCTTACCAATGATCTTCCTCCGGCGTGATTCCCACAGTGCCCCTCGTGTATTTCTCTCATTACGTACTCCATTTGAGAAGGTCCGAGGCATCTGGCTAAGGGACCACCGAACATTTTACGATATAGATTGCCTTGCTTTAAGCAGTACCGAGCAGCCTTTTTTCGAAGCGCATGAGCTTTTTTTTTTTATCATCAGGGACGGTACCATACTGCAAAAAAGCAACAATCTCGTTTCTCTAATCCCAAGTTAAGTTATTAAAATTTACCTCATTCTTATCAGGGTCAAGAACTGAATGAAATAAATGAATAATTGAAGCATTTCCTCGGAACCCAGATTTGAATTCTAAAATAAAAGATGACCCTTTGGGTCATCACATGGGGTGTTCTTATGTACTCTATACATCAGTGATTTTTATTTTGATCTTTACGTTTTACCCGCAAATTTAAATTTCAGGCATTAATGATTAATTTCCAAAGCTATATATATTATAAATATGATGACTATAGTTGAGCTATTAGTAGACGAAAGTGTAATCCCTGAACCATATCAATTGGTGGACGCTCGCCACATCTGCCGCAGACGCGAGATTAGCTAGGGCGTCTGCTTCAACATTTTCATCCCTTGATATTTGCGTAACTTTCCAAGTCTGGAATTGCTTTACCAGCTCCCGTACCTTCTCTAAATATTATTGCATTCGTGCTTCCTTGGCTGTGTAAGTCCCCAGCATTTGGTTAACCACGAGCTGCGAATCGCTTTTGATTATAATTTGATTAATGCCGAGTTCTCGTGCCAGTTCTAAACCTGCAACCATAGCTTCATACTCTGCTTCATTGTTAGTTATAGAATGACATTTAATGGCTTGTCTAATGATTTCACCCGTAGGTGGTACCAAAACGATTCCTAAGCCCGCACCCTTTACATTAGATGAACCATCAGTAAATAAGGTCCAAGTTCCTGGATTAGCCCCGTGGAACACCTGCAATTCTTTTTCTGCTTCTAATTGCATCCCTTGGCTAAAATCAGCCACGAAATCAGCTAATACTTGAGATTTTATAGCAGTTCTAGGTTGATATGTGATATCATATTCGCTTAATTCTACAGCCCACTTGGCTAACCTTCCTGATAATTTATGCTTATGTAATATATTGCGTAATGGATAAGCAGTTACGGCAACGATAGGGTGACATTGAAAATAAGGCCTTAGTTTCCTAGAAGCCATGATTAATGCAAGTGCAAGCTTTTCTAGTTGTGGATATCGCNACTTTGAAGGTATTCATCTTCTCTCTCTTTTTTCTTTAGTTTATGGTTTTTCTATCTTTGGGATTCTTATTTCCCTTCTTTTTTAGGCCAATCTTATCGGCACAGAGATGATGAAAAGAGTTACCTCCTCAGAGCAGATTGCACGTGATTCTCAGCTAGAGGCATTTAATTGGTAGGAACAGTACGAAAGCTTACAAATTGATATGGAATATTTGGAAGAGAGTAAGAGTACCTTGGAGAAGCAAGCACGGGCCTTGACTTCGGAATTGGGGATTGTAAAGGCTTCTTTAAGTTAAGCAGATAAAGAAAGAGCTCGTCGTGAAACTTCCTTCTCTGAGAAGCTATCCAAGGCTAGTGAAGATAACAGAGAGTTAAAGGCTCTCTTAAGTAGAAAAANAAACTCGTTTCACATTAGTGTCATGTATAAGTAAAGATATTACCAGTGCGTCGTTATGTGGAGTTAATAAGCCATCCGCATCCGTATCATCGAATGTAATATTTTCTTCTTCTAAAACATGCCGCAACCGCTTCCCGTGGGTAATTGTTACTTTGGAAATCTTATTAGCTGCGGTATACGTCACATCATTGATTTCTTCTCCTCCGCTGATAACATTGACGGTTCTTTTGGGTGAAGGTGGTTTGGGGGGTTCCTGCCTATTCTTCATGTATGCTTGTTTACCTTTCTCACTGAACAACTCGGTGAGATACCCCTGCTTTAATAAATGATCAACTTCACTTTGCAAGAACCTACAGTCTGCCGTTTTGTGCCCATGATCATTGTGAAATTCGCACCAATGATCAGGGTTTCGCCTGTTTGGATTTGATCTCATCTCCTTTGGCCATCGCACCTTGTCTCCCATGCTTCTCAAGACAGCCACGAGTTCGGAAATGCTTACATTGAAATTATAACCACCAAACCTCGCCTTTAAGTTTCTATCATCATCTCGTGACTCACGTGTGCTTCGATCATTCCCAAATCTTGAAGACGAGCCCGACTCTCTATTCCTCGATCTGTGATCGTACCTCTGGTTATCTTGCTTTGATCGTGAGTCTTTTCCCGCAGGTCCCATGTATGGCTTGTACCTGTTCTTACCGGACCTTTTTTTGGTTTCTGCCCGTCTCGAACTTACCTTTTCTTCTTTTTGATGTCGTGAAATAGTATCTTCTTCAATCCTCAGCTTTGTGCTATACCTGTTATAAATGTCATTCCATGTCATTGTTGGGAATTCGCAAAGACTCTCCTTGAGTCGCCTCGTAGCTTCTGAGCTTTTTTCATTCAAGTTACTTGTGAATGCTATAGCTGCCCAATTGTCAGGTACGCGTGGTAACGTCATTCTTTCCCGTTGGAATCTGTCTACAAACTCTCTGAGCAATTCTAAATCCCCTTGCTTTATTTTGAAAATATCCTCCATTCTTTTCTTCAACTTTCTGAGCCCCCGAGTGTTCTTTGACAAAAGAATCTGCTCAGCAAAAGAATTTATAGAATTTTCGGATAAAAGAGAATACCATGTTAATGCACCCTTAGTGAGTGTTTCACCGAATTTCTTGACCAATACAGATTCAATCTCCTGTTTGGTCAAGTCATTGCCTTTGGCGCCTGTTGTGAATGCAGTCACGTGGTCTCATGGATCAGTTGTTCCATCATATTTAGGAATATCATGCATTTTAAATTTCTTTGGAATTGGGAGGGGAGTAGCACTTGGCTTCCAGGGTTGTTGCGAATATTTATCCACATCTATCCCTTTGATCACGGGGGGCACCCCAGGTATTTGCTCTATGCGGTCACTTTGCTCCTTAAGCTATTTTTGCAATGTTAGAACTATACTTTGTAAATCGAAATTAATTATGTTACCTGGTTCTTCCTCTCGTGATTCACTGGGGATTCCACCACTGCCAGAATTAACAAGCCCAGAACGAGGGTTTTCCAAAGTGTTGGTATTTAGAACTGGTGTTGATGGTGCAGCAGGTAATTGGCTGGCAAAAGCTTCAAGAGCTTTATTGACCTGTTAAGCGATCAACTTCTTCAAGGCTTCATTGATAGCTTCATCGTTGTTAAATTGAGTATTTGCATTTGAATGAGATCCATCAGGAGTTCCTTCTCGAGACCGCCGAGGCGAGCTTTGTGGAGAAGGGATCGGAGTGTGAATATCTTGTGGGTCCCCTTGGAGTTGATGGTTTCCTTGGTTTCCCTGGGTGTTATCGTTAACATTTGACATGATCGTTGATGTAACGAAACAGACAAGGTTAAGAAAAAAAATAGATTATCAGATTCCCGGTAACGGAACCAATTTGTTTAACCAAAAAATAGAATTTCGATTAAAGCTTATAATTTAGAAGAACACGGGTTACTGATAATCGAAAGAATGTATAAAAGAAAGCAATTTGGATAGCAAGAATATAATCAATAGAGAAACAAGTAAACCAAAGTATATTCAGATAGTGTTTCGCATCCCTACAATTGATCAGTTATCTCCCTTTTATAGGTACCTTGGAGGTATGCGTTTTGCCTATGTCGTAATAAGGCTATTATGGGCAATTAAAGACATTAAATGCTACGTTACATAATCATTATATTTAATACAAATTCTCTAACGTTTTTGGTATTTAAAGCTCATCAAATACTGTATCTGGACTCTCGTGTGCTGTCAGATTCGTTCTCTTTGACTCTTGGGCTTAAATGACTTGAACAGGTACGAGCGTTGCCTCTTTTTGAATAACCGCTTGTGCCTCTTCTTTGCTTTCTGCTCGTATCTATTGCAACTCGTGCCTCCTTGCCAGTTGTAATTCTTTGACCAGTCTATGTGTCACGACACGTCTTCTTCATACCTCTTTAATATGTAAACTCAATTTTTCCAATACAGATCTCCCAGATACAGAAAACCGGTACAACTAGCTATGTTGTGTTACAAGTAGGTTTGTGCTGAGTATTCGTATTCTCGATTCTAACTAATTAGGGATTAAGACATAGTTGATAGATGCTAGTAGTTTGGCCTAAGTGTTGGTCAAATTTTGTGGAAATCTTTGGGTTTCTCGATTTTTGAAGCATTATGTCCTTCATTCTGTTTGAGGCAATTGGCTAGGTGGACACATAGGCTAGGTTCTTGCTTCTGCAAAGATATCAGTGTGTTTGAGTTTGATGGTGCTGATTTGAGAGTGCAGTAATACTAAATAAATGCTAGTGTTTCGTTGTTGAAGTTGAGAAATTCAAAACTTCGGGGATATCTTTAAAGGGAACGAGGTAGTCCTAAAATCACATGCAAGAAAGTTGTCTAGAAAGATCTACAATTCCTTAGGATTAATACAAACTTAGCTAATATAGGGAACAATGGAAGAATAATATCAATATAGGTGATATCTTCTATTTGGTAATAGGTCTTAGTCTTGTTAGTATGATCGTAGATTTATATGCAAGTAAAATGATAGATAACTTTATTATTATTATTATTGTTATTATTATTGCTATTATTTGTATATATTCAACTTTGTTTTTTAATTATTTTTGTTTGATAGGATGACGACATGAGTTTAAAAGTTATTCATGCTAGAGTGAAGCCTTTCTAGGGCTGTCCGGTGCACAATTTATATGATTGAATGAATTCATTAATTTATGGTAGTGCTCGAGAAGGAAAAAAGATACATATTTTTCTAAATTATGAATGAAGTAACAGGATCATATGTGAGAATAGTGGAGGAAATATTGAGAATTTCAAACCTATGATTTGTATCGAGTCTGTATTTTTTATCCTAATTATGGATGAGGTAACTAACATTATACAAATTGCGTGTTCATGAATCATTCGTTTTGCAGATGATATTATATTAATTGACAGAAGTAGCAACTGTTAACAAAAAGTTAGAACTATGGAAAAGTACTATGGAGCATAAGAGTTTTTCGATAAGTAGAAGAAGATTGAAGATATTGCAAGTTTATTCTCTATGAGAGAAATGAGATTAGACGCGGTTGTAGTTCTTAAATGCTGACACTTTTGATACTTAGGCATAGTCTTTCTGGGGGAATGGCATTATAGGCAAAGATGTAACACACAGAATATAATGACCTAAATATACGAGTGCTTCAGGAGTACTAGGTGACAGGGAGTTCAATAGAATAATTGTAAAACTATTAATGTTTCACAAATAATGTCATGAGGAGAGAATGTTGGACTTCTGAGACCCAACTTGTCCACAAAGAAAATGTTAAGAGTCACAGAGCAGCATGTCAAATAAACTAGTAACTAGGAATATCAATAACTATTATGCTTTACTTCCAAATTAGCTAGGTCTGTTATACAAAAATCGTATTCATTGTGGTTCATTTTATTTCACTATTCAGTAATATGTTGTGTATAACAAGTTATGGATCTCTAAACTATGCATTTTTCAAATACCATAGTTATCTTACGTTGTCATACGATCTCCAATCCTTCTAAGAAAACACATGTTGAACACCATAGTTGATGTAAGTGTATTAATAACGACTTACAGAGTTACGAACCAAAAATCCACTAGTCGTGATGACACCTAAATAACCCAACCCGCTAGGTAAGCCAACTATCCTATCCAATTCCAATAATATTCCATAAGACAGTTTAAACAAGAGAATTATCTAAATCTTATACATTTCCCGAGGACTGGTAGGATATGGTTGATTTTGATGTCATATTGGGTATGGATTGGCTGTCACCTTATCATGCCATATTGGATTGTCATGCCAAGACCGTGACCTTAGCCCTGCCGGGGTTGCCTCGATTGGAGTAGAGAGGGATTCCTGGTCATTCTACCAGCAAGGTCTTTTCTTATATGAAGGCTCGGCGTATGGTCGAGAAGGGGTGTTTGGCTTACTTGGCATATGTGCATGATCCTTCTATGGGTTCCGTGAAAATCATGAGCTTCTAAGAATAGAATTTACAAAAGCCGATATGAATTAAATACATCTTCTGTTTGAAAAGTATATAAACAGAGTTTTAAAATCTAAGGCTACCATGAACAAGAGGCAGCTACAATAAGGACGCAGGCACATCTTCCAATCCAACTCTCATCGAACACAGCAACATCGACAGCCGAGATCTGCACGCAATGTGCAGGAAGTGTAGTATGAGTACAACCGACTCCATGTATTAAAAGTAACAAACCTAACCTTAGGTTGAAAGTAGTGACGAGCTTGAACAAAGGTCGGCGGGTCCAAAATCAATAGTCAACATCAATTCATAACAACATAAGGCAATTAAATAAAGAAGTAACTTAGAGATAAAATGCTTAACTTTTTCATAGTTTTTCCAAAAATATTTTCGCCTTTTAAGTATATCAGTGAAACCCAACTCTTTTACCAAAATCGTCGAAAAATACGAGTAAGTTTGAAAACTGTGAGTTTTCCCAAAAATCCTTTCAACAGTAAATATGATGTTTCATTTTCTTTTCAAATAGCATGTGTGAAATACCCCTCTATGCCCACATATCAATGTGTGTAAAACAAGTCATGAATGACGTGATACCGTACAGTATGAGGAAAATGCATCTCTATGCCTGTATGTCATGTGCATGTCAAATGCGATTCGACTCAGTAATAAAACCATATGCATACCCTCAGAGTATCAATTCACTCAATCCTCCCAGTCACCCAGTCCTCACAGTCACTCAGTCCTCCCAATCACTCGGCACTCGGCACTCGCACTCAGTGGGTACCTGCGCTCATTGTGGGTGTGCAAACTCCGGAGGGGCTCCTTCAGCCCAAGCGCTATATCAAGCCAATCATGACATAACAATCAAGCCCTTGGCCTCACTCAGGCATAAATTAATAAAACATGCTGCGGCGTGCAGCCCGGTCCCACAAATATCGTCACAATCAGGCTCTCGACCTCACTCAGGCATAAATCAATAGAACATGCTGCGGCGTGTAGCCCGAGCCCATAAATATCCTCACAATCAGGCCCTCGGCCTCACTCAGTCATCAATCTCTCCAGTCTCTCTGTCTCTCAATGTCACGAAACTAGCCCGACAACAATGATATGATGTATCAATAAATAACAACTGAGACTAAGATATGATATGAATGCATGAATATGACTGAGTACGAAATATCAATGAAATTAGTGAGGTGACAGCAAGAAACGACCAGGATGGGTCCTAACAATATCAACATAAAGTCTAAATATGATATCTAGCATGATTGACAGCTCAATTAATTAATGACTTGGTGAAAACACAAATATCAACAAACTAGGGCCATTAAACAATGCCAGGGAAGACAACGGAGTCACAATTCACAGGGTGCACGCCCACACGCCCGTCACTGCGTCACCTCAATACCGATCACACAACAAATAATTTGGGGTTTCATACCCTCAGCACTAAGTTTAGAAGAGTTACTTATCTTGAACAAGCCGATTACAACACCGAGCAAGCCAAGCGATGCTCCAAAAATGCCATCTCGTGCGTTTCGACCTCCGAACGGCTCGAAACTAACCAAAAATAACTCAAATACATCAAACAATGCTAAAGGAATCAATCCCAATCGAAAAAGGTCGAATCTTTAATCAAAAGCCCAAAGTCGGCCAAAAAGCCCAACCCGAGCCCGCATCTCGGAACTCGATAAAACTCATAAAATCGGACAACTCATTCACTTATGAGTCCAACCATACTAATTGCATCCAATTCCGACTAGGAATCGATATTCAAAACTTAAAAATTCACTTTATGAAACTTTAGGCAAAAACCCCCAAATTTCAATTTGAAATCATCAATCAGATGCCAAAAATGAAGATGGACTCATGAAATATAACCTAAACCGAGTAGACAACACTTACCCCAATCCATATGGTGAAAATCGCCTCCAAAATCGCCCAAATCCGAGCTCCCCAACTCAAAATATGACCAAATGAACAAACCCTTATTTTATATATTTTTCTGTCAGCTAATCACCCTAGCTTCTCATGCCAAACAATCTCGAAACTCCTTTTGATGCCTCCAATGGATTTCTTGTGAAATTTTAGTCAAGTTAGGCTCTTGAATCACTCCATTTGACCTTATATTGAAGAAGATATGTTGGTTTCAATATTTGAAAATAGTGCAGATTTTTAGATACGAACTCAATGGCAATTTCGTAATTACTCTGAAAAATTTGGCAACCCAATTCTTAGTAAAATGATCATAAAATCCTCATACGATGTCCAAATTCGATAATTATTTTTGCTATGGCTCCGTAATTATTATACGGATCTAATGCTTCAATAAAAATAGAAATTGGAGCTCATTTGCTTAATGTAGTACCATTTATGCTCGAAGAAACGATGTCGAAACATCAAAAATGAGCGCAACACATCCCAAACCTATCCGAAACTCACCCGAGCCTCTCGAGACCCTGTTCGAACATACAACCAAGTCCCATATCATAACAAGGACCTACTCGAGGCCTCAAAACACACATAACAACATCGAAACGACGAATCACAGCTCAATTCGAAGTAAATGAACTTGAAACTTCAAACTTCCACAACCGATGCCGAAACCTATTAAATCACGCCCGATTAATCTCAAATTTTAGACACAAGTCATATTTGACATTACGGACCTTCTCCAACTTTCGAAATCAGAATCCAACCCCGATATCAAAAAATCCACTCCCGGTCAAGCTTTCCAAAATTTCAACTTTCGCCATTTCAAGCCAAATTCTACTACGGACCTCCAAATCACAATTCGGATGCGCTCCTATGTCCAAAATCACCCAACGGAGCGAATGGAACCATCAGAAGTCCAATCCGAGTTCAAATACTAAAAAGTCAAACTTGGTCAAACCTTTCAAATTTAAAGCTTCTAGTTGAGAATCATTCTTCCAAATCAATTGCGAATAACCTGAAAACCAAAACCAACGTTTCACATAAGTGATAATACATCATACGGAGCTACTCATGCCCGAAAACTACCGAGCGAAGTGCAATTGCTCAGAACGACTGGTCGGGTCGTTACATATATTTTTTAGGGGGAATTACACATAAATACAACCCATACACATATATTGCAACTAAATGGCCTATATTTAACTTCGCAAAGTTGTAGCCCAAAAATAAAAGGTTAATATTCATCATCCAACTCCAAATTGGTTCTCGAAATTACTTCAATTTTTTTTTTTTTTATAAAAAATGCTCAAGCTTTTAATCAATTTTTTGAATTAGTAATTGTGACTTAAACATTAGTTGAACAAACCAAATCCATTTGGGTGGTAAAAATTAGATTTTTAAGATATTCCACCATTGTTGAACACGCTTAAATAAGTGAGTTTAAATTTCGAATATGGTTTTATTAGAAATTTGGAGTCGATGTTGTTTAGACTTGTTAGAAATAGTATAAATAGGGTGTATACAAAATTTGAAGTCATTTAATGAAGATTTGGACTGGTCCACCATTGTTGAACAAGCTCAAATAAGTGGCTTTAAATTTCGAGTTTGGCTTTGTGAGAAATATGGAGTGGCGGTTATTTAGAATTGTTAGAAATAGTATAAGGAGGTTGTATATAAATTCGAAATCATTTAATAAAGATCTGAACTGGTTTTGAACAAGAATTGCAATTGAAAATCGTAAAATAAGTTCGTCTACAAATGCTTGTATAAAGGTGTATAAAAGTGTATAATAGCATATAATAGTGTATAAGAGGTGTTCACCCATATACACTATTATATAATATTATACACCATTATATAAAAACTGACTTCGTCTTCTTCCTTGCGTCTTTTATGAAATTTAAAACTCAAATCTTGCTCAAATCTACTCCAAATCACTTCAAATTTAAATTTTGAACTCCTTTTGATGTTTTCAATCAAGTGGAACAACACACAATCCAAACAACTAACAAACTCAAAAATACCTATTTTCGAAAGTGAAGCTTGAATGACCTTCAATGGTGGACTTTTATTATTCAATTTCGTACATTGCAACCTTTTGTCTGAAGAGAGGGATTAGAAACAAAATAAAACAATACATCCATGGGAAAAATTAAGGATTCTTATCTACAAATGTCCCACCTTTTGTCTCTAGAAATTTCAATTTCTCTCTATTTTTTATGGTCCGATTGGGCGAAAGAAAGTAGAGAGAAGAAGAAAGACAACAATGGCGTGAGAAAAGAGAGAATAAATGAAAATAAAAGTAGAAACTGAATATAACCCTTAAAATAATTAATGTGAGCTAAAGGTTAAAAAGTTTATTTCATGTTATGTACAACCTGTGCCAAATAGGATAAAGATTTCAAACCTGGGTCATTTTCGATTAGGCTGTTGTACCAAGTGGCAAGGGCCGTATTTCTTCCAATTTTTTATAGTCATAGTTATGGCTCATTTTATGTTAAGTTTGCTTGGATTTTAAGTTACAGTAGGACATGATCTTTAGACAAACTTCTTTTTATATAATTTTAGGTCAATCTCGTTCATTTTTTGACATATTCAATCATTAGGTAGTCATAGGGCTGTAGTGTGGGCCGGGTCCGATCCTAAATGGGCTTCGTGTGCCGGTCCTAAGTGGGCCCGGGCTTCGTAGGCCGGTCTTAAGTGGTCCAGGGCCTATGTGCGCTTTTTGTAGGAACCAGCCCGGGACAGGGACCACAAACTAATGATCCCGGGCTAAGTGGGGCGGTCCCGGGCCTATGTGGGTCTATGTGGGCCTAAGTGGGCCCAACGGATACTTTCTATTTTTAAATTTTTTTTTTTATCTAAGGCAATTCCTTGTAAATTATATTTATAGAATTGTGACCTAAATTTTTTAATTCAAATTTAAACACAAAAAATGTTGTAAAGAGATATACAAAGCAATGCGTTATTATTTTATTATAGCATTAACAAAACATGGCAATATCTTTCTTAGTCTTGATGAGAAAAATGAAAGAGTGAGGGGGTATTTATAGTTGAAAATAGGTAAAAAGTGTAATTATAAAAAGTTTTGGGTTAAAACAAAGTTGGGGGGGGGGGGGGGAGGGAAAGGGGGGTTAAATGGCTATTTTGTAAATAGCCAGCGACTATTTGGCAGCCCAAACGGCTATCTTTTAAATGCCTTAACAGGCAGATTTTTTTTTTTAAAATTTGGAGCCGTTGGGCCCGTTTAGGCCCGGTTAGGACCAGTTGAACCGACCCACTTCCCAGCCGGTCCCGGTCCCAAACGGTCCCGGTCTCGTAGGCCTCGCCTAAGGGACCGGCCCACTACCCCAGCCCACCTCCCCCGGTCCCGGTCCTATCCGGTTAGGACAGTTTAGGCCCACCGCCCATATAGGCTTGCGGTCTTGGGCCGGGCCCGGTCCTAACCGGCCCACATGCTATCCTTAGGTAGTCATATCTACGAATGTAATCATATCCTTGCTGCAGTCTATGTTGTTGTGAGCACGTGATTTTTGCCCTATATATGAATTATTCCCAAAAATCCAAACAAAATAATTTTTCTTTCATTATTTTACACTTTGGTGAATTTTGTGTTACTATCTATTAATTGTTGCATTTTATTTGTGCATTTTAATGCATATGAAAATATAAAAAATTACACTTGACATTTGCATTTAGGATTTAATTTCATATTTGAGGATTAATTAGTGGTTAGGTTGTTTTTAGAATAAAATATGAAAAAAATGACAAAAATAGTCCATTTTTTGCATTTTTAATTATTAATTGTTGAGTCTACTTTTAAATAGGATTTAATCTAATTTTGTAGGTAATTAATTAGTCTTTAGTTTAGTAATTTTTAAATAAAATTAATAAAAATAACTAATAAAAATAACTAAAATAAGAAAACTAAAATAAAGTA
>NW_017671221.1:271397-287460 GCF_001879085.1 Nicotiana attenuata
TGATCCAACGGCTCGGAACTAGGTTAAGCTTGATATAAAATGGTCGGATAAGCCTACCCCCCCAATCCATCGTCTCTCTCTCACCCCACTCTATCAGAGACGCCTCCATCGGCTCCGCCCTAGACCGCCGCCGGAAATCGCCCCACGGCGGCGGTGAAGCTCCAACAGCCCCCAAATTTACACCCCTACACCATCTCGACCTCCTCATAACAAATCCATAACTGGTTTTCTTCAAATCCCAACTAAAACCTTTGAATCTGTGAAACCCTAGCCGCCCCCTCCGCTGTGTACGGCGGCGCCACCCCCAATCCCTACCAAATTTACACCATAGGCTCACCTCTACCCCCACATCACTAATCCACACTCCTTTCCCTACAAAAGATCCCCAAACTTCTCGAATATAGAATGTAAAATCTGGAACCTGAGCGGGTTTAGTTTCTTCTCCGTTTCTCTACAAGTTTTGGGCGTAATTTCACCATGAGCTGATATTATTTGACTATTCTTGACAAGAATGTTGATTGATATCATCTTGTGATTGAAATAGGAAAGGCAGTTGTGTCCAAGTTCAAAATTGGTAAGTTTTCTAGTTTTGTTTTTCGTTTCATCTAATATTTGGATTTTCTTCTATTTAAAATTTGTTTTAAATCCAGTTTTCCTGTTTCTTGTTAGTTCTTACCTACCTTTCTTCTTCAGTATATGAGTTAGGGTTCTGCCTATTTCTTGATTTTTTCTTTTGATATTATTAGCCCTCCTGGTCTGTTCATAGAATTCGTTTCAGCTCTTTTGAATTCCCTTTATTAGGTTTAGCTTCTTTCCTTTTAGTGTGATTCATTTTTTGACTATTAATGTTAGATTTACGATTCAGTGTTTGGATCCCTGTTTAATTGATGTTTGCCCATGATTTGTTAATTTGAATTCATAAGGGTTAATTTAGGATTAAGGAAATAGATTTGGCTAATCAGGTTTGTTACTGTTTTGTCTACTTGATTCTTAATTGTTTTGATTAATAGTTTACTGCTAGAATTAGCTTTAGAATGTTAGTTAATTAGAGTTAAATTTTAGTTTAATTAGTTCAATTGGTAGGATTTCTATTAGTTGTTTGGATATAGCTGAATAATTCAAAATCTTTGAGTAACTATAGTCAAATGTAACTAGGGTAAAAAGGGCTAGGCTGGTCTTAGTAATTTCAGATTAAAAGAAGGGGTAATATAGGTAGTTTATAGAAGGAATCCCTTCATAACTGATTTGGAAACCCCTAGAACATTCTAAATGGGGTTCCAATTAGAATTTCAGGAATTAAAATGCAGTAACTTGGGCAACAAGCCAAAACCTTAGGGACCAATCAATAAAAACTGAAAATAAAAGAGGGGGCAAGGGGGTAAATGCAAAATCTGAAAATTTTCCCTAGTTTCTGCCTATAAAAGGCAGTCCCTACTGCCTTCTTTCACAAGTTTGGAGCCTCCAAAATTTCCCTCTCATTGTCCACAAGTTTCAGATCTGAAATTTGAAATCCAAACTCCAAATCTTCAAAAAATCCAAAAAAAAGAAACAAAAAACAGTAAAAATCCAAAAAAATTACTGTTACACTAGTGTTCCTTAAGTCATTTTCAGGTTTCATCATTTAATTCAAGTCTCTAGCTCATGTAGGATCCCAACTACTTGAATCTCCTTGTTTTGTTTGATATCTGAGGTTTGAAGGCAGTGCGAGTCATCTAGGCATTGGATCTGGGTGATTTGAGTCGACTGTAGGTCATTAGTTGAATGTATTGCTTTCCTGCGTTCATTTCTGGGCATTTTGATGCTGTTTTGGGTTGAAATATCAGTCTCGTTTGGTTTAAAACATTTCTGGAATCACTGAGTCATTTCTGGGCTAAAATCGGCTGTGTTTGTTGCTGTTTGAAACTCCAAATCGCTATTGCCTGCTCTGCTGTTGCTAACTTCTCCTTCTTCTTGTTACATTCTGATTTCCAGGTACCTCCCTTGATCTCGTATGAACTGTGAAGGAATCAATGTAAATTTGATGTTGAAGAAGTGAAAATGATGAATGTAGTTGAATCGACCTTTAAGTTTTCCTGTTCTGTTGTACTTTACATACGTAGGACAGTGTAGTTTAATGGATAACTTGTATAAAATTGGACTGTATGAGTTGCCTGGACTGTTCGAGACTTTGAATATCTGGCGTTAGCTTAATATAGCATAGCATGCTCTCATGTGTTAGTTCAATAGGCTACTGATTAGAAGTTGAATTTAGAATAAACAATTGGGTTGTGTTAATGTTAGGTCGAACTTGCTTTGTAGTTTAAATACAGTAAATAGTCTAATTACTCACCTACAGATTCAATTCACGTATAAAAGTTAGCATGTTGAAATTAGCATGAATTTGGAAATGGTTACATGTTCACCAATAATTAAGGCTGTTGTGAGTTAAAATCAGTAGGCTGAAATTCAAATAGCATCAGTATAAGATCTGGGCTCATTTAGGAGCCCAAACGTAACAGCCTCTGTTTGAACAGACCTCGGCCTGAATCTGTTTAAAGCCCAACATTAGACAGCTCTTTCCCCCTTTGCAAGGTTAAACCATTCTCCTTCTTTGGGCTGTTTTGAAGCCCAGTCTGCTGGAGATCTTATATTGATTATTAAAGCACTTTGATTTAATATTGTGATGTAATACTTTCAATGATGATTTAGTAACAACGCTAATTAATTAGGGCCTTTCCTTTATTTTTTTTGAGACAAATTAAAATAGAAAATTGTAGATTACTTTAGGTTTGCCTTTAATAATAAAACGAGATGAGCCTCGACTAAACAAAACGAACAAATTGCGGGGCCCTCGATAAATGTTTATACAACAATACTTAGACTTCGGGATGAGCCATTTAGCGAATTTCACGGCTTTCCCCAAAGATAATAACGCGTTAGCCTCTTTAAGTGCGTCTTTTAATAACATCACCTTCCTAAACTCGGGTGCGCATTTATGTGACCCAAATCCAAATCTCAACGAAGTTAAAATGTGTCAAAAATCGCGGGTGCATTTATGTGACGCGGTTCGAGACATATTTTCACGACGTTGCAATCCTCTTTAAAATAATAATAATAAAAGCGGTTAAAAGCACATAGACTAAAACATGTTGTAAAATCAGATAAATAAGCCAAATATGACAGTTGAGCGACGCTAGAACCACGGAACTCGGGAATGCCTAACACCTTCTCCCGGGTTAACAGAATTCCTTACTCGGATTTCTGGATCGCGGACTGTTAAACAGAGTCATAATTTCCTCGGTTCGGGATTTAACCGGTGACTTGGGACACCATTAATCTCCCAAGTGGCGACTCTGAAATCTTAATAATAAATCACGTTCCGATTGTCCTTTAAGTGGAAAAACTCCTTTTATTATACCCTCCACGGGGTGTAGTAGTGAAAAAGGAGGTGTGACAGCTCTGGCGACTCTGCTGGGGACACAAACCCAGAACTTCGGTTCAGGGTTTAAGAATTCGAGCTTGGAATAATTGTTATGTTTGATTTTATTTGATTTTCCTCCATGTTTCATGCTAAATGTGCTAAATGCTTTGCCGCTTTGATATTATCTGAACTGTATGTAAACTGTGCCGAAACCCTTCTCTTCTCACCTCCGGGGATGTGCTCACTGGTGGAGACTCCCTATTCTGTTAGTGTCATACCTTACAATAAGAAAGAGGCCGGACAAGTTACTAAGCCGGATGTCCTTTTGGTTCCCGGTACGTAGCCCCCTCCTCGACTCGAGTTGTCCGCTCGGGTACACAGTCTAGAACCTATACCCAGGTTTTGAACCTAGAATAACTTGACCTCATGCCGGATCCCTAGTAGGAACGCTTATCTGCATCACGTGCATTTTGACTTAGGGGACTCAACACAGGGGTTGGGTCCGTCTAGGACAGGTGTACCTGGAATAATGGACCATCCTGATGCATCCTACTTGTGCTTTTATCTGTTTTGGACTCGCATGCTGACCGGCTTTGAATATCTGGGAAATATTGGAAAAACAAAAACCAATGTCCAAGTAGTGCCGAAATGCTGCCGGATTTTTGAGAAAATGAAAGAAAAAAGAAGAAAAGTAGTTGTTTTTAGTTTGTTTTGTTTACCAATGGAAAAGAAAAACAAAAAAGAGTTTTATTTTCAAATTAGTTTGTTTATTTGCCACTGAAAAAGAAAATATAAAAAAAAAAATCTTGCTTTCAGAAATAGTGTATTTGCCAACAAAAACAAAAGAGTCTTGTTTTCAAAAATAGTTAGGTTTATTTGCCCGAACTACGCAGGTTTGATTCTCACCGGATGTGAGATACGTAGGCAACCCTCATCGGGTCCAACCTCCCCTTTTCAAAAATAGCCAAAAATTTTAATTTCATCATGAATAAGTCGGGTGCCGCCATTCTTGTTTAAAATAAGCCGAATGTCCCCAAAAAGGGCACCGGAAGGCTGTTTTTGCAAGAACAGCCACCCTGAGTCAGTTTCAACGGTTAGCAGGCACAACCTTAAAATCTTCTCCCCGAAGTGCTGAAAGGCCATAACTGCAAAACCGGCCATTTGTTTTAATTTGGAAATTTGAACAAAAAAATAGTGTCATTTTTCCTTTTTAGGTCAAAATAAGTGATTAAATCACCTTAATAAATGTGCAGGATGAGCACGACTCAAAATGAACCTTTTTCAATCATGCATAAAATCCCTTTGGAGTTGCGTCTGTGGTGGAACGACTTAGGAGGAGAAGGGCAAGATGAAGTCAAAAAATGTTTGAAAGGGCTTACCGGTTTGTTGGATATTGTGCCTCGGGGAGACATTATCAGAGCATTGGTCACATGCTGGGACCCGGAACACAACGTGTTCCATTTTTCGGACTTTGAACTTACCCCGACCTTAGATAAAATAGCTGGCTACATCGGAAATGAGGAGGTTCCATTAAGACATAAGTACTTGGTTGCCCCGAGAACCGTAGCTGTGCACAGATTCTTAGACTCACTGAAGATAAGCAGGACGATCCACAACGCAGATTTGGCGAACAGCTTTTGTACTCCACACTTCATATATCACAGATATGGCCACATAGGAGGCTTCAACAACCCGGAAAACAAGATATGCAGCAAGGGAAACCGCAAAAAATGGGAAGAACATAGGCGTTTTGCTTTTATGGTGGTCTTTTTGGGGCTTTTGGTATTCCCGAGGAAAGATGGGAACATTGACATAAAAATAGCCGGGGTCGTCAGCACTCTACTCACTCAAGCCAAAAGCACTCTTGCGCCCATGATATTAGCCGAAATCTTCCGCGCTCTTACAGCCTGCAAAGCCGGGGGAGACTTCTTCGAGGGGTGCAATCTATTATTACAAATGTGGATGACCGAACACCTGTGCCATCGACCTCAGTTCCTGAGTTATGGATCCACAAAGAAAACATGTATAGAGGAGTTTTACACAATGATTAAGGGGATCAGCTTGCCCGAGGGATTCACGGGCTGGACATCATACTTTCGGTCCCTCACTGCTAGTCAAATAGAGTGGACGTTTGGATGGTTGCCTGTTGATGAAATCATATATATGCCAGCAACTGGGCCGCACTTCCTTTTGATGGGTCTTAAAAGCATTCAGCCTTATGCTCCGTACCGGGTTTTATGGAAACTCGGGAGATGCCAGATAGTGCCGAGAGACGACAATCTCAGCATCCAAGTGATTGAGATTGGTCCTGATGGACAGTTTCCTGAAGCAAAGGTTCGCCAGGTTTGGAGCTAATGTCAATACTTGGCGGCAAATACCTGTGTGCGGGATCGATCTAAAGGAGAAGTGTCACCTGAGTACCATGCCTGGTATAGAAGGGAAGTTACATTTGGGAGGCCGGCTAAAAGACCTCACCTCTAGGATTTTGCTGAATCATCACAAGAACAGTGGGCTTGGTTAGCTAAAGAAAATGAATACAGGGCCTACATAGGAGCATTGGAAAAACAGGTCCAAGACCTCCAGTTTGAAAACAGCGTGCAAGCCGCGGCTGATGAGGGTGAGAGAAAGAAATTGGCCAAAGAGAATGAAGCCCTACGAGCCCAAATCCAAAAGATGAAGCTAGCGGCCGAAAATCCCGTCAGGAGTGCCAAAGATGCGAAGCTTATAGAAAATCTAAGGCAAAAAGTGAATGACTACAGTTTTGACCTCAACAAAGCAGAAAGGGAATTAGCCGGGGTTCGAAAACAATTGGCTAAAAACGCAGAAGAACGGGCTCGCATGGTAAAGCAGTTGAAAGACGAATACGATAATGAGGTCACGGGATTGAAGAAAAAGGTCATTGCCACAGAGAACAGAATGATCAAACAGGCAAAAGAATTCAAAGTTGAAAGAGAGCACTGCTACACGGCATTGGCACAATTAGAAATGGACTTGCAACAACTCCAGGAACAAAACCAGGTAGCTGAGCAAACTTTGGAGGCTAGGGCCCAACAGATAGGGCGGTTGCTTCAAGAAAAAGGCAGAATCAGAGAGAGAATCTTAACCGTTGCTCACTCCATTACTAGGAAATGCCAAGTGTGCGAAAACATGACTCGTACCACCTTCTTTGCATCAGTGATGATATTTGTGAAGCAGATAATGAGTGACCTGGACAGACTTCAAGGGGAACTTGCATATAGGCCCGCGGCGAGACCGAACGATGTCCCGCGGGCACCAGGAGCTTTAATGTATTCATGATTGTCCTTTGAGTCTGTATTTCCGTTTCTACTAGAGTTCTGTCATTTTGAGTTTGTATTTCCTCTAGGAGTCTGTATTTCCTTTTCGTTAAAAGTCAGTCAGTTGATTGAGTCTGTATTTTTGTTTGAGCTAGAATAGGGATGGTGGAGTCTGTAGTTCTTTTCTGCATCAGAGTCTGGTAGTTGTTGTCCGCTTTGAGTCTTTGTAATAGACGTAGTTGCTATACAATAAAATTAGAATTACCCAAACATTATTTTGCTTCTACTTTACATTATTCGTCATGAACTACGCTTGGTCTGATTCACGCGGGGTCGTGATACGTAGGCAATCTCCATAGGATTCGACCGTAATCAAATAACAAAATGGAAAAATAGGAGAGAAAATGCAAAATGAGAGAGCGGCAAGAAACAATGGAAAAATAAAAAGGAAGTGGCACATAGAAATAAGGAAATGCCGGGATGACGCATGTAACCAAGCAAAGGCATAGTAGAAACGGTTAACTGCATAGGTGCATTCATTCCCCAATGTGCGGTCATCTATCTGTTAATGCCCTAACCGCTAACAAAGTTGTTGTTGATGAGTCCAGGAAAGTGGTTAAGTTGACTGGCATTCTGGCAACCCATCCCTACAACACCGGCTCTAAGGATAAGTCAAACATGGTCAACCAAGAATTAGAAGCAAGCATTGTCGACCCGTCTAGGGAGGAGGAAGTAGTGGACGTTAATGCAATGAAGGAGGAGATGTATAAACTAAAGCAACAAATGGCCGAGATGTACCAGGCCTGGTCGAAGGGACATCCACCACCAGCCTATCCTGCGAACCCCACCTACCTTCCACCACTAGCTCAGCGTCAAGATCCTCCCACAGTGAACTCATCTCCGGCTTTCCCTACTTACCAGCAGTACTACGGAACCACCTCTCAAACACCACCACCTCCACCACCCAAACAAATTCCATGCCCTCCACCACCAACTACTCCTATGTTTGTGGCTCCCCCACCTGTCGCATTACACAGGTCTTCTAGCGAACCTTTGTTCCAAACCCATGATAACCAGTATTACCCACCCGAAGCCACTTTCAAACCGCCAGAGCCATGCCCTTACACTCCCCGCCTTGATCTCTCAGCAGAAGAAGAAAAGCCTCCCAAAAACCTTGAGCAAGAGGAAATGATAGGGAAGGTTAAGAGCTTAGAACAGTCATTCCGAAATATGCAGGGGCTCGGAGGACAAGTGAGTGTAGCCTACAAGGACCTGTGCCTGTTTCCTGATGTCCAATTGCCAGCAGGATTCAAGTTACCCAAGTTTGACTTATATGATGGACATGGTGATCCGGTGGTCCACTTAAGGGGGTTCTGCAGCAAGATGAGAGGAGCTGGAGGAAGGGACGAGTTATTGATGGCTTACTTTAGTCAAAGTCTAAGTGGAGCAGCCTTGGAGTGGTACACACGATAGGATCATGCTCGATGGTACACTTGGGAGGATCGGGCCCAAGCATTTGCATGTCATTTTCAGTACAATCTCGAAATTGTCCCAGACCGTCTGTCACTGACTAAAATTGAGAAGAAGCCCGGAGAAAGCTTCAAAGAATATGGTTTCCGGTGGAGAGAGCAGGCGGCAAGAGTCGATCCTCCAATGAAAGAGAGCGAGATGGTTAATTATTTCCTACAGGCTTTGGAATCCACCTACTATGGTCACCTGGTGTCAGCAGTGGGAAAATCTTTTAACGAGGTAGTGAAAATGGGAAGTATGGTGGAAGAAGGTCTCAAGTCTAACAAGATTATGAGCTATTCGGCGATCAAGGCGACTACCCAGGCTATTCAGAGCGGCATTGGAGGAGTATTGGGAAAGAAGAAGAAAGAAGAGGTTGCAGTAGTGGAATCGAGAGCTTGGTCCCGAGGTCCATCACCATATTATCACCAACCTCGCCCTCACCCCCAAACCTACCCACACATCCCATATGGCCCACCGCAGCACTGTTACCCACCTCCTGTCCCCAATTTCTCTGTCCACCACGCCCAGACATACCCCCAACCTCCTACCCATGCACAATGGTGCGCACCCACCCCATAAAATACTTACCCAGCTCAAAACACCTACCCACCCCCAAGAACCAACAGAAATCCCATTGGAACCGGCTTTCGACCTAACCTTGCATTTAAGAATGATAGGCTGCAAAAGAAGAAGACCTTCACTCCCTTGGGTGAATCTTACACTAGCTTGTACCATAGATTGAGACAGTTGGGCATGCTGAGTCCGATTGAACCCAAATTGCCAAATCCTCCCCCAAGGAATCTGGACCACTCTGTGAGTTGTGAGTATTGCTCAGGTGCGCTGGGACATGACACAGAAAAATGCTGGCACTTGAAAATGACTATCCAGGAGCTCATTAACACCCGCCGAATTGAAGTGCAAGCCCCAGAAATGCCTAACATCACCCAAAATCCATTACCAACCCATCACGAGACCCATATGATTGAGCTAGTCCAAAAGGGAGAGCATAAGAAGCCGTCACAAACCGTAATGATGATCAGGGCTAGTGAGGATAGATCAAATGAGAAACTAACAAAGGGGAGAGCATTGATCAAGGTAGAAGAAACAGTTAGCAAACCAGTTGTAGTGATAAAGAAGGAGCTTTTGAGCAGTGTTGCAGAAAAACAAGAACCAGCTAAAGTGGTAGTGTCGGGGGCAGCTGTCAAGCCCGTTGCGATTGTAAAAGGGGCTCGCACAGAGCCGGTTGTCATCAAGCCAGTGACTCAGCTACCAGTAATCAGTGAAAAGGCCATCCCATGGAATTACGGCCGAGTGATAGTAATGTACCAGGGGAAGGAAGTTAAGGAAGAAGTTTGTGAAACCCATGGGCTGACTCGCTCAGGAAGATGCTTTGCTCCTGACGAGCTGAGAAAGGCCAAAATCACCAAAGGTAATCCAGTATTAGTAAAGAAAGCTGTAACTGAAGAAGAGGCAGAAGAATTCTTGAAGAAGATGAACGCACAAGATTATTCCATTGTAGAGGCAAAAATCTCTTTGCTATCATTACTGATCCACTCAGATGAGCACCGCCAGGCATTGATAAAAATTTTGAATGAGGCCCATGTTCCTGATAAGATTTCTGTGAACCATCTAGAGAAAATTGCAAACAAGATTTTTGAGGTCAACATGGTTACATTTTCTGATGATGAGCTGCCTTTGGAAGGCACTGAGCATAATAGAGCACTCTACCTCACGGTGAAATGTGAAGACTCTGTGGTCACCCGGGTGCTAGTTGATAACGGGTCCAGTGCAAACATTTGCCCTCTTTCCACCCTGGAAAAGTTAAAGGTGGACAATGAGAGAATCCACAAAAATAGTATTTGCGTGCGAGGATTTGATGGAGGAGGCAAGGACACAGTCGGGGATATAGTGTTGGAACTGACGATAGGTCCGGCTGAATTCACTATGGAGTTCCAGGTGCTCGATGTGGCCGTCCCTTACAATCTCTTGTTAGGTCGACCCTGGATCCATGCAGCAAAGGCAGTGCCATCTACCTTGCACCAGATAGTTAAATTCGAGTGGGACCGGCAAGAGATTGTGGTGCATGGGGAAGATAGCTCGTGTACTCTGGGTGGTGCCATTGTGCCTTTCATAGAAGCTGAGGATGACAAAGGTCCATGGNCTAGAGGTCAAATGGGTGTGATTTGGTTTGCTCTGTTGCTGTTCAATTCTGGATACTCTTCTGTGGGTAGTGTGACATCGTCTTGATCCTGAGCTGGTTTATTTTGCTGCTGCTAACACTGCTGATTGTCTTCTGCTGCTGCTGATTTTTTCTTCTGTTTCACTTTGTCTTAATTCCCAGGTACACATCGTGTAAACCCCAATTTGCAGAAATGAAATGAAGTGCAACCTGATCCTGTATTGATTTTGTATTGTTGCTTCATGTAATTTTTCATAAATTTCAGTAGATTATGGTTTGTAATTAAATTGGACTGTTTTGACTCATACTGGACTACTAAACTAATTTGATCTCCCTTTCATGATTATATAAGTATTGTATCTAGACATAACAGGTTCAGTTTAGTTAAGTTTGACGCCTTAAATCCCCTTGTGTAATTCAAAAGCAGATGCAATATGAGCCGTAACTGTTGAACATGGACTGGTTTTGCCATTAAAATCCATCTGACTAGTTTGAATGTTAAATTAAACAAAGTAGATTTTAGTAGAACAGGTCGACATAATCTTGATGTATAAACAGTTAATTTTGATTCAGAATCAGTATTGCACAATCTAATCTGGAATTGGCATCTAATCTGGGCTCTTATCTTTGGGCTAAACTCAACAGTAGATCCGACAGAAATTCGAAGCCTTGTAGTTAAAGTTTAATATAGCTTTCAATTGATAATTAGAGGCCCAAAACTGACTCGCAATCGTGGCCCAAACTCTGAATGAGCAGCATTAACAAAACCAAAGCTGCATGTTGGGCTGATGTGCAAAGCCCAAATTGTTAAGTTTAGAAGTCTTTAAAACTACATTAGAACATGGAAATTAACTCACAAATACGAATTTGGGTTTCAAATTAGGTGGCGGGTTCGAATTAAGAGGGTTTTCCCCTTTTGTTTGAATTCGGACTTGAGTTTGAGGCCCGAGTTCGTAAATGCGAATTAATTAGGGCCTTTAGAGACAACACCGTAATAGAAAATCATAGTTTCTTTAGAATACCCTTTAAATAAAACATGAGATGAGCCTTGCCGCATAAAACATACAAATTGCGGGGCCCTCATTAAATACTATGTTAAAATATTTTAGAAATCGGGTAAGCCATTTAGCAAATTTTCATGGTCTCCCGCAAAGATATCAACACGCTAGTCGCTTTAGGCGCGTTGTTTAATAATTGTGCCTTCCTAAACTCGGGTGCGCATTTCATGCAACCCAAATCCAAATCCCAAAACGTTGAATAAGAGGTGTTGAGGATCCGGGTGCATTTCATGTGACGTGATCCAAAAGCACGCTCTTAAACGGCGTTCACTTTCGTAAAAAACAAAATAAACTAAAAGCGGTAAATAATCTTAAAATTGCACTATAGGTTTAAATATGTATCAAAACCAGATTTTAGCCATTTATAGTAATTTAAGTGACCGTGCTAGAACCACGGGATCCGGGGGTGCCTAACACCTTCCCTCGGGTCAACAGAATTCCTTACTCAGAATTTCTGGTTCGCAGACTCCAATTGGGAAGTCGAAATTTTCCTCGATTTGGGATCAAGTTAAACCGGTGACTTGGGACACCAAAAGCCAATCCTATCCCAAGTGGCGACTCTAAAAATCAAATAAATAATCCCATTTCGAATAATGTCACTTTAAATGGAAAAACTCCCTTATACATTTATCCTTCGGGGTAGGTGTGTAAAAAGGAGGTGTGACACCAATACGAGCAAGTAAAAGTGACTCACGTCAGGGGCAACACTCCGGTGCAAGAAGAAAATGATAAAAATGAGAGAGTCTTATTGGTGAAAACCCTCACGGGCACCGTAAGGCGAAGCGAGTTGAGAGAAATAAAAAATGAGAGAGTCTTATTGGTGAAAACCCTCACGGGCACCGTAAGGCGAAGGTGAGTTTTTCAGACAGGCAAATGAGACAAGTCTGTGGTCAAAAGCTGCTTCAGACATTGCAAGACGAGCAATGTTTGGGTTTGGTTGAAGATCAGGTTATGAAAGTCCGGAACAACAAATGTGGCAATCGAAAGTTGATTGGTTAGATAGACTGGGCTGGTTAATCCAAAATGCATGGCATGCTCAATGGTACCAGTTGTTCCACTCAGATAAGTCTTATTCTCTTCTTTCTTCATTACAAATCATCCGTTCTCGGATTCTCTTTATCCTTAACCCTCGAGGTCGTTGCATTTCATTCTTTCGAGGTCTATCTTTAAGATGTTTCAGTGTCAGTTCTGTTCGAAACAAAAGGAAGGAATGTCAAGGCTAACTACCAGCTTCGTAGTCGTACAGACAGGGCCAGAATATATCAAAGATGTCAAAAGGCAAAGTAAGTCATAAAGGACCACTGGAAGTTTCATCGGTGGATTAATTGGATAATTGTGGGGAAGAAGCGAAGTTTCAAAAAGAGGGGTCAGAAACACAAAAACAACAATATGGGATAGAACACTTGGGTCATTAGAGTCACGGGGTTGAAATTCGGTCAGGAAGTCGAGGGGATTCAAGGCAAGTCCAGGAAAGCGGGACGGAGTAAAGCCCAGCAGCAGGGATGTACCTAGCAAGAATGCCAGCAACTAGCCACCGTTTCATATTGACAAGATTTTTCTTTGATTGAAACAGGGGCAGACATTTCGTTCGTTTCGGAGAAACCCTCCGTAAGGAAAGGTAGCACCCAAGCAGGTATGACTGGAAACTCTCAGGACCCTCCTGGAAAATGGGACTTAGTTTAAATGTTGGGACAATCATGAGTAGCACAATTTAGCATAACTGTACCCCAAATGAGCATAAGTGGGTTTCAAAATTGGCATGTTTAAGATAGGAGTCAATTAGAAGTTTTTAGGACCCTCCTGGATAATGGGACGTAGTTTTAAGGTCTGTTTAGATAACAAGATATAGGTAACAAGGTCTGTTTAGGTTAAAACTATTTTTTTTTAACTAGAAGTTGTTAGGACCCTCCTGGATAATGGGGAGTAGATAAGACTTATTAGATAACAAATGTAGTGGGAGTAATACCTTTAGAAGATATAACTTAGGTTCGTAACTGTTAGGAGTTGTCAGGACCTCCCTGGATAATAGGACTTAGCTTTCAAATTCCTATAACAGTTGGTAGAATAATTCAATTTAACACTCACATCTGTGCCCAGCCACCAAATTGGGGCAAGAAATGTTCTTTGTTTTCTTTATTTGTTGCAGTCAGGAGCCCACCTGGAGAACAAGGGAATACTTTTCAAGTTCAACAATCAGGAGCCCACCTGGAGAACAAGGGAATATTTTTCAAGCTGCAGCAGTCAGGCGCCCACCTGGAGAACAAGGGAAGTACAATTCAAATTCTATCCTTTAATTTTTAATATTTGATAACATGATGTGCCCAGCCACCACACTGGGGCAGAAATCTTCTTTGTTTGTTGGTTTTGTCGAAGTCAGGAGCCCGCCTGGAGAACAAGGGGATACNACACAAGTATTCTATGACCTGACTACGTTGACTGATCCCGAAAGGTACGAAGGTAGCCTCTCCTGAGGTCAGTCACATCAAAACAAATACCCAAAGTACCCCACGAAGAACTAGGGGCAGCAGTTATGGTTGTGCAAGAAAGTTGATTCCGAAAGTTGTAGTTGTGAACCACATTGAATTGTTTTAGAGCCTTTGATACCCTTTCTTTCTAACCCTATCCAAAAGCCTGCATTACGGTCCAAAGAAAGACCTTTTGATCAATCTTCAGGAAGTGCCAATACGAGCAAGTAAAAGTGATTCACGTCAGGGGCAACACTCCGGTGCAAGGGAAAAATGATAAAAATGAGAGAGTCTTATTGGTGAAAACCCTCGCGGGCACCGTAAGGCGAAGTGAGTTGAGAGAAATCACAATGAGAGAGTCTTATTGGTGAAAACCCTCACGGGCACCGTAAGGCGAAGTGAGTTGAGAGAAATCAAAATGAGAGAGTCTTATTGGTGAAAACCCTCACGGGCACCGTAAGGCGAAGGTGAGTTTTTCAGACAGGCAAATGAGACAAGTCTCTGGTCAAAAGCTGCTCAAGACATTGCAGGACGAGCAAGATCTAGGTTTGGGTGAAATTCAGGTTGTGAATGTCCGGAACAGCAAATGTGGCAGTCGAAAGTTGATTGGTTAGATAGACTGGGCTGGTCAATCCAAATGCATGACATACTCAATTGTACCAGTTGTTCCGCTCAGATAAGTCTCATTCTCTTCTTTCTTCATTACAAATCATCCGTTCTCGGATTCTCTTTATCCTTAACCCTCGAGGTTGTTGCATTTCATTTTCGAGGTCTATCTTTAAGATGTTTCAGTGTCAGTTCTGTTCGAAACAAAAGGAAGGAATGTCAAGGCTAACTACCAGCTTCCTAGTTGTACAGACAAGGCCAGAATATATCAAAGATAGTCAAAAAGACAAAGTAAGTACATAAAGGACCGACTGGAAGTTTCATCGTTGGATTATTCAGATAATTGTGGGGAAGAAGTGAAGTTTCAAAAGAGGGGTTAGAAACACAAAACAACAATACGGGATAAAACACTTGGGTCATCAGAGTCAAGGGGTTGAAATTCGGTCAGGAAGTCGAGGGGATTCAAGGCAAGTCCAGGAAAGCGGGACGGAGTAAAGCCCAGCAGCAGGGACGTACCCAGCAAGAATGCCAGCAACTAGCCACCATTTTATATTGACAAGATTTTTCTTTGATTGAAACAGGGGCAGAAATTTCGTTCGTTTCGGAGAAACCCTCCGTAAGGAAAGGTAGCACCCAAGCAGGTATGACTGGAAACTCTCAGGACCCTCCTGGAAAATGGGACTTAGTTTAAATTTTAAAACAATCATGAGTAGCATAATTTAGCACAAATGTATCCCAAAGAACATAAGTTGGTTTCAAAGTTGCTTGTTTAAGATAGGATTCAATTAGGAGTTGTCAGGACCCTCCTGAATAATGGGACATAGTTTTAAGATCTCCTTTAGATAACAAGATACCGTTGTAGGATAGTATAATTCAGCCGTAGAATTGGCACTCTTAAGATAAGATTTGAATCTTGATTTTCAGGACCCTCCTGGATAATGGGACGTAGTTTTAAGGTCCGTTTAAATAACAAGATATAGATAACAAGGTCCGCTTAGGTTAAAACTGTTTTTTTAACTAGAAATTGTCAGGACCCTCCTGGATAATGGGGAGTAGTTAAGACCTATTAGATCACAAATGTAGTGGGGGTAATACCTTTAGAAGATATAACTCAGGTTCGTAATTGTTAGGAGTTGTCAGGACCGCCCTGGATAATAGGACTTAGCTTTCAAATCCTTATAATAGTTGGTAGAATAATTCAATTTAACACTCACATCTGTGCCCGGCCACCAACTAGGGTAGGAAATGTTCTTTGTTTTCTTTGTTTTGTTGCAGTCAGGAGCCCACCTGGAGAACAAGGGAATGCTTTTCAAGTTCAGCTATCAGGAGCCCACCTGGAGAACAAGGGAATACTTTTCAAGTTCAGCAATCAAGAGCCCACCTGGAGAACAAGGGAATGCTTTTTCAAGTTTCAGCAGTCAGGAGCCCACCTGGAGGACAAGGGAAGTACAATTCCAATTTTAGCTTTTAATATTTGATAACATGCTGTACCCAGTCACCAACTGGGGCAGAAAATTTTCTTTGCTTGTTTTGTTACAGTCAGGAGCCCACCTAGAGAACAAGGGAAT